>NC_057803.1:439289196-439565563 GCF_018294505.1 Triticum aestivum | reverse complement strand
ACAAACGCTACATACTTCCTATATCTGTCAATCTTCGTCTCCTAACCACCTTAGGAAGCTATCGATTTCCAACACACGTTCATTCTTTCTCTCCATGTTTCGATCTCGAAGTCTCTCAACTACACAACCCCTTTTTCCACTCTGTTACCAAATGTATTTACCTCACACACCCGCCATTGCACCCCATGCCGACCTCTCTCTCTCTCCCCCCTCTCCCTCTCACCCTCTCGCGCTAAATACATGCATTGCCTATCTAGCCCCCCAACCTCTCATGCGCACACACGCACGTTGTATATCTAGGTCACTCCCTCGAGACTGTCTCACTCTTTCTTCCGCATGGAGGGCCACATTCGCTCAATCTCACTCTCTTTATTCGAGTCTCGTTTAACCTCGTTTTCTTTCACACACAAATGATATATCTCCCTATTTGGGCCTCGATCGACACATTGTATACTCTCTGACGCAGATTGTCTATCTAGGTCAGTCCATCCAAGCCGCCGCCACTCTTTTGACCTCATGGTGGGCCACGCTCACTCAATCTCTCTCTCTCTCTCCATATGTCTCAATTGACCTTGCTCTTTCTCGGACAAAAATGATATATCATCATGCTTGAACCCAATTCGACCTATTCACATTGTATACTCTCTCACGCACATCGTCTATCTAGGTCACTCTCTCCAACCCGTCTCACTCTTTCGATCGCACGGCGACCCTATGTGATCGGTTGACCTTGCTTCCTCCCACGCACAAAATATATCTACATGTCTGTGATTGGATCATCTCTCAAGCTCTATCTTACAACCCTCACCCTTGCCAAAAAGCTCAATCGGACGATATCTCTCCAGAGCATATATATTTGTTCAATGAATGTCGGACCACACTCACTTTGTCTCTCTATCTATATGTCTCTCGATTGACCTCGCTTTATCACACCGTATCTTCCACGCGTTGAAGCTACTACCTCTCCATCCCTCGCAAAGTTGGAGCTATTTACATTGCGAGGGGCACTCCAACCTTGGATTAATTTGCGTAGGCATTTGTTCCGGTCGGTTTAGATTATATTTTCGTAGCATTCGGCCCACAACTAATCCAAACACCGTTGCAACCCACACAACTCCCCTAGTTGATTTCTCTCTGGCTCGGTCATTGCTCTCTCGCACATCCTTTCTCGCCTTCAACATCGCACATGGTATTATTGAAAAAACTATGTTGTTCTCTTTAATTATTATAAATAAGCTACAAAACTACACACCGATAGTCCACTTGGAATGGAACAAATTTCGACTCACAAATTAAAGTGCTACAAACTACACACCGAGGGTCCCACATGTCATGAAACAAATTTGGACCCATATACGAATTAAAAAAACAAAGGACGAGGATCGAACATGCTACCGGGCCTTCAAGCCGCACGTCAATAGGCAACATACATAGAATAGCAATGTTTGTTGTACCCCCTTTGTTCACATAACGTTTTTATATTACCACAGCCTAATTAATGGATAACATGTAATATTATTTTTAGTACTATTCGACTTCACTTACTGGTGGGTTCCATGTGTGCCCTCTCTCTCCCCTTCTGCGTTTAAACGCACGGGCAAATAGGAAGAACTCACGGGCGATGTAGCCGTTGACCATATCTGGACGCGTTTACAAGTCACGGCACCAGTTTCACGTACTAGCAGCACTAGTCAGTGTGTACGTGCAATGCATGTTAATTTGGAAGTATATTAAGTGCATGCGGATATTAACTACTAGGATATTATTTGCGTGTTGTCATGTGATTAGCACTAGTTTTGGCATGAAATTAACTGCACGCTAAACATGTTGAGCGCTCGACATTGAAGCAGTCTAGGTCATTGGATGACAAGGAATACATGTGGCTTGATGACGTTTTATATTTAATTTGATACGGCTCTAGCAGAACATTCAATCGATCAAACCATACATTTCGTTTAGTCTGACTCCGACTTTAAATTATACGACGATCGATATAAAATAAACAGAAATGATAAATGTTCGGATTTTAAGCATGGCAATCTGAACGTTTTTCATGGAAAATTTAGATTACGCGGCGGCGGCGGGGGCGTCTCGTAGTGGAAAGCGGCTCCTCTGCCGTGCTCTATGTGTCGTCGGGCCACTGACCAACGGCGACGGCGGCGTCTTGCACCGTTGTTGGCGTACTCCTGGACGTTGGCCTAGCTTCAAGGAAGGCCAAAATGTTCTGGACTTCGGAGCGAGTCAACTGGCGGGAGGAGGCGACTGGCGTTGGTGCAAGGAAGCGGTCGACGGCGGCCATCCATGCTGCTGAGGGGGGGCACTGGCACCCGTGCGGGGACAGGCGCTGTCAATGGCACGTCGGAGACATTCGTGTGCACGGGCACCGGCACGGGCGCACACGTCAGTGCACGCGCAGGCACATGCACTGGCAGGTGCACGGGCACCGGCACGGGCGTGCACGTCAGTGCACGCGCAGGCGTATGCGCTGGCAGGTGCATGGGGATGGGCGCTGGCGCAGTCGGGGCAACGGGTGCCGGACCGGGAGCGGGGACAGGCGCGACGTCTTCCCGCAAGGCCAGTTCAAGCTCGTCCCAAAGCGCCTTATGTTCTTGAGACTCCGGCTGGGTGTCTTCCTCAGGAAACTGGAACACTAAGGGTAGACCATCGTGATGTGGCATGGCGTACGTTTAGGTTAGTCTAGTTGGATGTAGACGACAGGAGAATTGGAGAGAAAGAGAGAGGATTGTAGCGATACGGGTAGTGCGGGGTTGATTTTAAAGTGCGGCACCAGCGACATTAAAAGAGGGAGCAGTTGGGACGACAGTGGGCGGCGGAGCCTGGTCAAAGGGCTCGCCTCCCAGTGAGCCTGCACAGCGGTCTGCTCGCACGCCTCCCGTCGACTCACACGCTTGCTCGGATGGCACCTGCCGATGAGAAGGAGGGACTCGTGGGGGCACGTAAACGCCCATGGTTTCAATAGTGAAAGCGTTCGCCTTAACGTGACAGGTCTTTGTTCCAAAATACCTTGGCTCTTCATTTGTGCAACTTGTCATAAGCAGCTTGTCTCAAATTGAAGAGAAAACTTACGAAGTAATATTTGTGCCATATCACGTGACCATGCTTAGTTTCAAGAATTTATGCTCACTTTTGGATTTTCTAAAATTTAAGATCTAGGATCCGAAACAATATCATAACCTGCATCATGCAATAAATTTTCAAGCCATACATCTATCCTGTTGTATTTCTTAAGAAAGGGTTTGGTCAAACATTTTGCTTAGTTAGACTTCAGACAAGTTATATATGCAGAGTAAAAGGATAATCCCTCCGTACCAGTACATTTCCTGATATATTAACTCAAGTACTAGGCACGAACAAACGGGCTCAATTCTGTGCTCATCCTGGTGTAGTAGTAGTAGTAGTACTAGGCAATGCAGTTGACGGGTGACCTTGACGAGCGACGACCGAGGGAATTGAACCGTGCTCGGCACGGTAGGTAACATTGTCTAGTTACTAAAGCATCCCTCCGTTGTTCATCGGTAGTCATTATGGACCGGAGACATTAGGGGAATTTCCAAGGGCTGGAATTCTGGCCGCCAGATATTTCGACTTGAAACGCTGAGGCTCGACTGGTTGGGGTTGCCTAATGTGCGTACCACGCACGCCACCGAAGGACACGAGCCCGGTTTTTTTAGGATCAACATGAGCCAAGGTCTGGCTGGTACGCCATTGGGTCCTACCATTCGAGAATACGAAAGCAACCTTTTAAATTGCCGAACGAATCTATGTGTATCACAATACCCGTATTTTCCTTGCAAATACTAATCTCAACGTGGTAATTGATTTATGACGAGTTGTTGAATTAGAGTGAGTTTGTGATATTGTGATCTCAACGTGGATTTCACATTTCATGGTATCCCTAGTAAGTTTTCCAATGCAAATTCAAATTTAAAAGATGAACAATATGGAGGTGAGAAAACTTTGTATGTATCAAGCATATGACCACACACACACACACACACACACACAGACACACATGCACGAACACAACAACAATCCAATAAGTATAGTGCATCTATTTTTCCAAACCATGCATGTATGACACAAATTCAAAAATACTCCTTCTATTCCTAAATATTAGTCTTTTAGAGATTTCAACAAGTGACTACATATGGAGCAAAATGAGTGAATCTAGACTCTAAAATATGTCTATATACATCCGTATGTGCCAATCCATTTGAAGCCTCTAAAAAGACTAATATTTAGGAATGAAGGGAGTAAAATGTAAGACATCCATGGTCCTCAGTTCAATATTTAAAATGAACATGAAACTGAAACATGAATACTAAGTCTAGTACTACAGTACATGCAAATGTTGTGTTTAGGCGGAGGTATGATTGTCGGGGGTCAACCCCTCGACCTTAGATAAAATTGTGGAGCTCTGTTTAGGGTTGTTTAGATTATATTTGTCCCCACCCTCCCAACCACCGATTGGTTGTGCACCCCTACCCCTCCTCCCCGGGAGAATATCATGTGCCCCCATACCTTAGATGCTATATGCCAATACGAGTTGCTTGGAGCTTGTAGATCTGAGATATAGCATCTCACATGATGTGTCTTAATATTTTTGCAGGAAACCTTGATGAGTTTGAGAATTGCACACAATTTGTACAAAAACTACTTAGATGCCCTTTGATCCCATATCCAACGACCTCGAAGCTCGTATCACCGTAGCATCTAAGATGAAGGAGGACATCATATTCTCCTGTATGTAAGAATATCATGTGCTACCACACCTTAGATGCTTTGGTGATACAAGCTCTTCGGAGTCGTTGGATTTGTGATCCAACACTTTCTCGGTGGTTCGAATGGTTTTTTGTAGAAAAGCCCCAAATGAGTTCGGCCACTGCTTACAAGCACAAAGACTGCTCAGATGCCATTGGATCTCAGATCAAACGACCTCCAAGCTCGTATCACCGTAGCATCCAAGCTGCGATAGCACCTTATGTTTTCTCGCACAGGAGAGTATGAGGTGCTCTCGCACCGTAGATTCTATGGTGATACGAGTTCACTGAGATGTAACGGCCCATAGTAGGAGGTTTGGATGTTTTTGCAATATACGACTGATAGAGTTTGGGAAATGCGCAGAAAGTACAAGTACTACGCATGTGCCATCTGATCACTGATCATACGACCTAGATGATCATATCACCGTAGCGGGTAATTAAGCTACGGGGAGCACCTAATATGAGCACCGGGGAGCCGTTGGATCGAAGATGCAGTGGCACACACGAGGCCTGAATGTTTTATTTGCAAAAAAAACTTTGGAGAGTTTGGAAATTGCGCATAATTACAAAGAGTACTCCCAAGCCATTGGATCTCACTTCCAACGGCGTAAAAACTCGTATCACCATAGTATCTAAGCTGCAGGGTGGATGTGATCTTCTATGCCGCTGTCATTTTTGTTCGTAAACTTGCAAAATACGTGTAACTCATGTCGTTACTTGTCTAACCGCGCAAAGTGTTTGTTCAAAAAAACCATCCTACACTGAAATATCGGAACAACACACGGGGGTCCCACTTGTCAGTACTCAAATTTGGACCTAAAACTAACAAATCTGAAAGACGAGATTCGAACTGGCAACCTAGACTACAAAGCGTAAGTTGATAGCCTGAAAAAACAAACGGTTGTTGGCTTTGTCCCATAACTTGATTTTATACAGTACTTGCGTTGAGTAGAGTAGAGGGAGTGCCTCGTCAACACGTGCATGAACATTGTCTCACTTACTGGTGGGTCCCGGGTCTGCAATCTCAATCTCTCTTATCTCCATCGTATAACCTTTGCACGGGCACACGAAGAGCGACACTAGCTTGCCGTGGTGATATTACAACTAAAAAAAGCTTGGAAAATAGAAGAATCGCCTAGAACAAGAGACGTTGTGGCTGGTCGAGACGGAGCTAACCACATCTATCCTCCGTGCCACGTTTGCATGATGAAGCTGTGTGGCTAGTGGGGTGTTTTTGACCGACTGGCCAGGTCCCGAGGTCGAACCATAGGTACTATGTCTGATATAGTATATTTTTACACGCACATTTTTCCTCCGTGCCGAGACGTGGCACACCCTACCGTGCGGTTTCGGAGTCCTCCCAGGTGGTGCACACATATATTCTTCCTGACATGGGATGCCCTACCTCATGTTTTCTGGGTCCTCCTTGGTCGTAGTGCTGAAGCAAGTAAATGAGTCGTCAAATCACAAAAGACCACCTTTCCCGCCAAGTACATCAATGAAGCATGGTGGCTAGCTAGTTGGGCTAGTTCGACCGATTAGCTAGGCCGCCGCCACATTTGTTTTTTCACCCCTTTTTTATCTACTTGCCGGTAGGTAAATTTAAATATCCACCGCGGCGTTGCTCTGGTGTTTGGGTGTGGCAGGATTTTTAATTTTTTGATTGACGGGACCAGGTGCGACAGGATTTTTAATTTTTTGATTGACGGGAGTAGGCGCGGCAGCAATTAGTCATGATGACTCCGCCTGTAAAAACCAACTGCTGCCTGATGTGAGAAGTCGTCGACTGGTGTTTTACTGTGGTGAAAACCAAAAGATTCCCCGCTCCCTCCGCCTTCCCGTAGATTGCATTGCCTTTCAGCCGTTTCGCCCCCTTTGCTTCCTCTCCCCATTGCTTCTACCTAGTGCCATGGCGGCGCAGCAGATCACGTAGTCCGATGTGAGGCTCCTGACATAGGAGCTCCATGCCAAGGATGCGAAGCTCAGGGCCAAGGACGTGGAGCTCCGTGAGCTCAAGGAGGAGATGAGTGCCATGCTCCTCCGTTATGTGCGGGAGTTCATGGAGCTTCAAAAGAGGCAGACTTCCACTACAAAGATGCTCGAGGCATCGACGGCGTTGCTGCAGAAAGCGGGATATAAGATAGGCCGTCAGGGGAGCCGGCTGGAGCGCGAGCGGGCCGATCGTGACGAGGTCCAGGATCGCCTCAGCCACTTGGTGAACCAAGTTGCCACGCACGTGTTGCGGCTGCGCGATGCCTACCATCGTGCCAGTGCGACGATGCCGGACGTTGGGCTAAACCTGTTCGACCACCCGGTCGACTTCAACGAGCTGCGGCTTCCTGACCTGGTCTCCTTCTTCACCTATATCTCCGAGGAGCTGAGCCGTCTCCGCGCGATGGTGGGGGCTGAGCTGGACAAGGAGGGGTTGCGGGCTGCCGTCGCCGTTGCCGAGTGAATCCTTTCAGGGTTCCATCACCGAAATCCATTCGTGCCATTGGACGCCTTCTTTGACGAGCTGGCTCCCGTCGACTCGGAGCGGGCTCTGCGGGCGGTTGCACCCTGCATCACCAACGTCGTGCGCCTCGAGAAGCAGAGGGACTTTGGTGGTGTTTAGGCGCCCTCTGCATGGGCATGTCCATGTCTCGGCGCAACATGACCGTTGGATCAAACTCAAATGGTGCAGATCAGTCACTGTAGCACAAAGCATGTGGGTGTGTTTGGTTGCATTCTCATCCCAATATAGTTGTTTCATCTTCGTGTATTTTTGTCAACCTACTAGTGTGGGCTCATGCACCCTTCATGCACTCTGCCAAACACCCAAAAGTCGGTCGAGAAGGGAACTTTTGCTCCCATCCCGTGCGCCCTTCATACACCCTGCCTAACACTATTCGTGCTTCATATGGTTCATGTTTCGTGGAGTACTGTAGCACCGTACTCTCCGTGCGCTGTGGACCTAGTTCTGTTAACATTGATCTCACCGTTCATTCTCGACCGGACAGTCGGAAAAGCAGTACTATGTTACATATAGGAGTAGTTGACATGCGCACAACATCATTTGTTATCGTCTTATCTTACTACACTAGCAACAAGATTGTGTAGTACTGACGTATGAACCACTGCACATGCCTAGTTGTAGGAGCATTGTGTATGTTCAAGTGGCTGCCGTGTTTCGCACTCCTCCGTCGTAAGAGTAGAAACGCTTGCTGTAATAATTTTTTTCTTCAGAAAAAAAGTGGACACGCTCTACCGTGCGGATCCTCCTCCAGCCATGCACTAAATTACTCACTTTCACCGACGTGTGGGACAGCCAGCACCTGAGTCCACCAGCCATGCACTAAATTACTCCATAGTAGAGTGACAATAGACTACCTCGATCGAACCGCCGCAGTAATGCCCAATGAGACGTCAGATCACAAAACCCCCTCCTTTCCAGCAGTAAGTTGGACGTACGAAGCAACCATCATTTCACTCTTCTCTCTCAGCTTCCTCTCTTGAAGAAAACCCCCAATCGCTTTGTTTCTCCCTCATCTCGTTCCTCCTTTCACTCTTCTATCTCAGCTTACTCTCTTGGATGGACGCCGGAGCACCGGCCAACGCGATGTCTATGGCTCTGGCCAAAACCGTCGAGGCTCATGGTACGAAGAAGCGCAAGCACCTCGCCGAGACTACCGCAGACAAGCTCAAAGCCATCACCCTGTCCAAGCCCCCCACTCTGGGATCCCTCATTAAGCATGTCCAGGTAATGTCTCTTGTTGACGATCTTTTTCTTGATCTTGATCGTGTTTTTTCATCTAACACGCAGTACTAGTACTGGTAGTACAACTTTCTGGGTGATCTTGCATGTGATTTTAGTGTGCCAAATGACGGTTCTAAATTCCTCCTTTGACCAGAACATGCAAGAGGTTGACACTAATTTCTTATAGACTACTTTCAACTACTCCCTCTGTCCCAAATTTCTTGTCTTAGATTTTTCTAGATACAGATGTATCTAATACTAAAATGTGACTTGATACATCCGTATCTAGACAAATCTAAGAAAAGAATTTTGGGACGGTGGGAGTACTTTATGAACATCAATGCTACCTTTTAAGAGGGTATATTTGCCTCAGTAACTTGTGTTATGGATATTGCATGTAATCCCTCTGCTCTCATGCCTTTGAAGACATGTTCTAGTGTCTTTGTTCACTCATTTCTGTGCGTATATGTAGTCATATATGGAGTATAATATCGAAAATCATCTTATATTTCTGAATGGAGGTAGTAATAAAATATGGTTTCTGTTTGAATTAGAACCAGGTCCGAGGTGGAGATGAAGTTCTCAAAGTCATGTCGTGTGAACTGGAAGACCTGATGATGAGTTCTACTGCTGAACTATCCAGCAGCTGTGTCCTTGTCGCCACGTGTCCTGAATTAGTGTTTTCCTGTAGCATTGTTGTCAGGCGTGTTCTCGAGGCTGTACTTGACCACAACAATTTCCTGGCTGTGCCTTCGATTACGAATGGTGTGGTTCTTGTAAAGCTTCCCAACAAATCTGATGGCATGTCTTCATCATCATGTTTATGAGTGGAAAGACCACTCAGTTAGGTTCTCCAAGGTTGACAAGATGGTGATGGTGCATGTAGACATCTCACACGAAGTCCATGGCCTAGTCAGTTATGCGGGGTTCATCCCGTAGGTCGGTGGCAAGAAATAGTCTACAGAGTTTAGTTAGTGCAACTTTGCTTGTCTGTGTAAGTACTATTGTTCAGTACTTGATTTGTATTTGTGAACCCTATATTGTTTATTAGTACTGCCGCTTTTGGTGTGTGGTCAGTCCTGAGAACGGTCTATGTTAATGTCTGTCCACTCAATTCAGTCTGTATATTTTCAAGTATCCAGATCATATGTTTTGTGAGGACGGTTTATCAATTATGGTTACACTCCAATATCTGTATGCATTGCAGGGTTTATAGTACCCACCAGGATTTCCAGTCCCATGGATGTTCGGTCCATACGATTTGTCACGACCTTTGGACTGTCCTGCTTGTGGGAGTAGGCGGGGCCCCTGCATGCCACGCGTAGTTGGATGATCAATCTTCTGTTTAGTACTTCAACATAGTGATTTCCTGGTAGGATTCACTCATGTCACATCAAGTAAATCTTATTGATTTACTGTCTAAACCTTATTGATTTAATGTCATGTTTTCTTTCTTTTCCTGCAATTTTACGATGCAAGTTTTTCCATGTGACATTCATCACAGAATAAACCGTTTGGTTTGCTCTACGATGGCTATTTTTGCAGGTTTCACTTCTTATGTCGTGTCAGTAATGAAGGCACTGTCCATCACTTATATTACTGGAAAAAATTGGATCAGTCTGTTGTCTGAGTACAAGCTGAATCCCTATGATCAACTGCAGTTTGGTTTAACAAAAACGCCACAATTAGTCATTCTCGCGTTTAAAAGAAATGAAGAAAAAAATTGGATCACGGTCACGGATCCTAGTCAAGTTAGAAAGCTGATCATAGTAGACCAGACACGGTCGCCGCTGTCATCAAGCACTGGCAGTTGCTCTAGCACTGACAGCGGCAGCAGCTCAGTCTTATCCAGCTGAGGATTCGGCACCGATCACGTCAGTGGATCAGTCTGATCTACCGGAGGATCGGGCATCGACACCGGCACCTGCTCCGACACCGGCACCAGCTCTACAAGGAGCACCATCTTCGGCAGCAGTAGTGGCTTCGGCACCTGCACCAACACTTGCACTTGCATCTGCTCCAGCCCGTGCAATTGCACCAGCAACAGACTAGGCTGCAGTTCGCACTTCATATACCAAAGTCCTTACAAAAACCGACATGCCCACCTTCTTGGTAAGCATTGGCCGCCCAAGTGCTTCGTTCTTTTTTCTTTCCATGTTGTTTCACATGATTCACTGTGTTGATCTAACTGTTTGGGTATGTCTTCTTGTTTGCAAAGAGAGAATTCCTAGAGCAACGAGGGAGTCGTTCAACAATCCGGGCGACCGCGGCCAAGTTTCTCTTACCATGCACAACCTTGGTGTGATGTACCTACTCAATATACCGTAAGTACAAAGGATGGTCGCATGATGATTGATGCTAAAGGATGGTCAAGGTTCAAATCTAAATCATATCTTGCGGTAGGGGATGATGTCAAAATCGAACTTTCTCGGCAAGGAGAGCTGGTCCAAATCAACTTTGAAATTCTTCAGTAGCAGCACGCAACTGCCGAACTGATCTATCCTCCGAGAGATTTTGATGTAATAATCTAGCATGGTGAAACAAGTGTCCTGTGTGTATAAGTAGTACGACAGTATTATTTATCACATGGTATATCATTGATAGAATTGCAACTCTGATTGCTGGTTAGGAACTGTCGTTCGATTTCATTCCAATAGCTGCCATGCTTTATTCAATTTTGTGTATTCGCCTTGCGACATCATCTAAAACCAGCATCGTCCCGATCGCTTGCAATATGAAAAGCGCTGAGGTAGAACACATGGGCCCCCAAACATGCAGGGTCCGCCTGCGGCCCAAACTCCAGAACCGTGAGCCTATCTGAGTATTATATTCTCAGCTGAACCCCGATAAAAAAGTTGAACCCCCATAATGCCCGTGCATTGCAGAGGGAGTATATTTCTCGGCAAGGTGAGCCTGTGATATAAAAGATTTGTATATTTCTTTACAGAGGGAGTATCTCTCTGTCAAAAAATATATTTATGTGTAACTAGTTACTCCTGTCTTTCTACTTCCTTTCGCTGATATGTGGGGCAACCGGCAACGGGGTCCATGTGCCATATGCACAAATTAGAGTGCACAACTTCACGGTAGACACACCCCGGTCGTAGCGCCGCTGTAATGCCTAATGAGCCATCAAATCACAACCCCCCTTTCCAGCTTTAGCAGTAAGCTGGACGGACGAAGCGGCAATATTTCACTGGGCCTGAATCCCCTTCTCCCTCATCTGCTGGTTCAGAGAAAACCCCCTCTTGGCTATTGCATAGGGTTTTCTCATGGAGATCCAGGTAAGAATTCTTCATCCATCCCCGATAAATCCAAGTCCCTTGGTCGCAGGTAATCCTAGGATGGCAGCCGCCGCCGTTGATGCATTTTTCTTCCTTCTGAATCTAGTGTGCTTCATTTGCAGTGCCCAAAGTGCGAGTACCCTACAGGTTTCTGCGCCCTCGGCGAGATGCCACACTTGTTCCTTCTCATCCTAACACAACATTTTGAAACGTGCACAGTATGTCCCTGGATTCCTCTTTTCTATCCGGGAGGGTGGGGTTTTTTGAACATGTTGTGTTCTCATATTATTTTTCCCGCAGTGTATTATTTGCTCTGCCAGAACACATGTACTCAAGATGCTCGGCCTTGCCATAATTGAATACACTAGTTTAATGGTCACAGTGAAGACAAGCCATGGATATAAGTTCCGAGTTGGGTTCTTGAACCAAGAAGATCGCTGCTTTTTCTATGGCCGAACTTGGATAAACTTTCTTAAGTGTTACACACTGAAAGTTGGCGCATGAATGTTGATGGAAATAGCAGAACCTGGTCTCATCTTCACTACGATCTTCCACCCCGACGTCATTCCAATTGTTCATCCATGTTAGTTTTGTATCTGGTTCTTCCTTGTTGCCTTGATTACTTCTTAATCCACCTATTCTGTCTAACTAATCATGATTTAACTTTAGAAGTAGCAACGAATCTCTCACGAAGATGCTACTTCTAACTAATATTTTCTTATAATTGGTGGCACGTGTAGGTTTTTTCAGAGTTAAGAAGTCTGCTCGTTTGTTACTCTGTAATAACTCGGCTGTTACTAATGGCACTGAACTTGACTGGATCGACATCCACAAGTTCCAACACTTTATTGATCGTCTTGAGGTCCTTGTGGGGCATTTCAATGGTGGAAGGCCACGTGGGATATGTGTGCCACTGCTGCACTCGTTGAACAGGTCCAACTGTGTCGAGAAACTTATGGTACGAGCTGTTTTCTGTTATATATGTTGTTCATAAACTATTGCTGATACACAGTTTTACAGCTTTGATCTTCTTGAAACAGGAACTGCCGAGTTCTATTGTTCCTATACAGATGCCTGGCCATGGTCGGTTCAGACTTGCGCTTGGTCACAACATGATGTTTATGTCGACCTACTCAATTCCCCTTGGAGGTGAAAAGATACTTATTCATCGGTGGCCTCAAATAATGAAGGCCCGTCCATCTTGGAGAATAGGACAGAAGAATATGTTCATGCTTTTCCATGGCTCTAAAGCGAATATCCTGTTTATTGACCATGTTGCGAGATGAAGCCGCTTTCAGAAGGTTGTGGATGTGCGGGGTTTCGCCTGGGCCTTGTCCTGGGGTTTGGCGGCCTCACCCTTGGTTAACTGTAGGCAATGTAGCACTGTTCGAGGCGTGCTTTGTACGGTTGAACCTGTATAAGTACTCATATTGCTTTCAGCTTTGGTTGTTAAGTGCCCCTGCTGGTTTCAGTTAAGGTTGTTAAGTACTCATGCCGCTTTTACAGCCTATCGTGTTTCTTCAGTCCTGTCTTCCTCCAGCCGCCAAAACCAAACCAGCGCCGGCGGGGCCGCCTGCTTCCGCCTCCCACGGGTGGCTGCGCCTCAGCGCATGCATCGCCGCCCCACCGTCTCCAAAATCGTTAACACGGACGTCCTCTGTGCGCTTTGGTGCGCTCGCCGCGGCGCCGCCCTCTCGCATTGTCAACATGGTCAACAAACAACAGGAATCGGCAGAAGTACGTGGAGAGGATGACAGTAGGGGCCCACCACGTCAGCGTATGGAAAAATAAAATGCTTCCTCCTAGTGTTTTCCCGACATCTGGGACCCACGACATTGTGAGCGTTTATAGTGAATAGATAAGAGAACAACACAAGATCAGCTGACACCTGGGACGTAGCTACTCGAGCAGTATTTTTTTGGTTTGGTATAGTTGAGACAGAGTAGGGTTTGAACTGGGCCGTGGCCCGTCTAGCCCAGGCTTATATTTTATGTTCACCATGTGACCAACCCAGCTATTTTTTCTTTGTGAAAATGACCCCAATTTATTTTTCTGAAGAATAACCAATCCAGGACTACTTATTTTTCTACTCCCTGATAGGCTGCAACTCTTTTAAGACACCTGCAAATCTTGAAAGTAATATGAAATGGGTTGTAAATATAAAAACAGATGACAAATTGGCAATTACTTTATAATTTCTGAATTTTTTCATATTTTCATATTCCTATTTCACTGGGCATTAACCTAATTTAAATATATCTTCAAAGTACTTTAAATCTGGCTCGACATTTCTGTATTAAAAATAGTTTGGAACCCACAGAAATATGCGAAATTGGCCCTGGCCAACCAAAAAAAGACTGCAATAAATTGCATAAGAAGTTGCCATGAGCTATATATAAATTATTAAAAAAAATAGGGAGTGGTCTGACTTGTGGTCCTGTTTAGTTGACACATATGCAAGATTTTTTTAGTTATTATATACGTCAATGAATGATTCTAGCAGACGTAACCGTTGGATGTCAATCCAAGGGCCGTCGTGTTTCTTCAATCTCTGATCTTCTTGCTCCAGCCGCCAAAGCAGCACCGGCGGGACCGCCTACTCCCGCTTCCCGTGGCCGGCTGTGCTGCCGCGCAGGCCTCAACACCCCCTACTACTCCTACCGCTGGCCAGGGCATCCCTCTACTCACCCACACCCCCTGTTATTCTGTGGCGACGGCAGCCTCACACCGCAGCCGAACTGGTGAACCCTCGTACTCCTCTCCGCGCGGGCTTCCACTGCCGCGTCTTTCCTGGCTCCGCGTCGTCCCCTTCCTAGGCCTCGCCGTCATCCACCGCCATGGTGCTCTCGGCGCGGCGTGGTCAATGTGGTCAATGACCGACTTCCATCGGAAGAGTACTGTACGTGGAGAGGCTGACAGTTGGGTCCACGGCAGCCGCAAGGAAGTGCCTCCTTATTACGCGGAAAATAATTATTCCTCCACCTGACAGCAGGGACCTACCGGACGGGCCACCAGTATTTCGTGAAAAAAAGCATTTCCCCTTATCTGCTGGGACCCACAGGACGGGCCACTGTATTTCGCGAAAAAAAATGTTCCCCCCGCTGTCAGCTCGGACCCACCGGAAGTGCCTCCTTATTATGCACAAAAAAATGAATACCCCCTGCTACCTGGGACCCACCTTGGTGGGAGGCTGACTTGTGGGCCTACTAAGTAGACTGGGACGGAGGTCTTTGTCAACTTTAGTCAATATATGAACGATTCTAGCTGTAGTGACCGTACGATGTCCATCCAACGACCGTAGTGCTTCTTCAACCTCTGGTCTTCGTGCTCCAGCTGCCCAAAGCAGCGCCGGTCGTGCCGCCTGCTCCTGCCGCCCGTGGTCGGCTGTGATGCCGCGGAGGCTTCACCTCCCCCTACTACTCCCACCGTTGGCCAGGCCATCCCTCTACACAGCCACACCCCCTGTTATTCTGCGGCGACGGCAGCCTCACACTTCAGCCGAACGAGTGAACCCTCATACTCCTCTATGTGTGGGCATCCACTACCGCATCTTCCCCAGCTCCGCGTCGTCCCCTTCCTAGGCCTCGTCATCGTCCACTGCCCTGGTGCTCTCGGCACGGCGTGGTCAACGTGGTCAAGGAACGGCTTCCATCGGACGTGGACTGTATGTGGAGAGGCTAACAGCTGGGTCCATGGCCGCAGCAAGGAAGTTCCTCCTTATTATGCACAAAATAATTATTCCTCCACCTAACAGCGGGGACCCACCAGACGGGCCACCGTGTTTCGCAAAAAAAACGTTTCCCCCTGACTGCTGGGACCCACCAGCTACATCTTCGCACGTAACGAAGTGCGTCCGAAAAAAACGATTCGCCCCCCTGACTGCTGGGACCCACCAGCTACATCTTCGCACACAAGGAAGTGCATCTGAAAAAAAACAATTCGCCCCCCTGACTGCTGGGACCCACCAGCTACATCTTCGCACGCAAGGAAGTGCGTCCGGGCAAAAAAAAAAACGATCCCCCCTGGCTGCTGGGACCCAACAACTACATCTTCGCACGCAAGGAAGTGCGTCCGGGCAAAAAAAACAAAACGATTCGCCCCCCTGACTGCTGGGACCCACCAGCTACATCTTCGCAGGAAAGGAAGTGCCTGACAGTCGGGACCCACCTGGTCGAAGCGTACATAGTGTTGTCATTCTGGTTGCGAACGTGTACGTACATATATATTGGTCGATGTAGAGGCGCGTACGTGTCGTAGTAGAGGCGCGCATGTAGCATGTACACGTACGTACAGCGGCCAGGGTGCAAGAAAGAAAATACGGCCACGTATGTACATACGGGTAGGGTCTCGAACGCCTACTCGCGCATATGTACGGCCAGGGATCGTGTACATGGCTGGGTCTGAACGGAGAAACGATGTCGTCGTCGTGTTCATGGGGAGGCAACGAAATGCGTCGTGTTCATGGGGGGCAACAGAATGCGTCGTGTTCTTCGGGAGGCAACGGAATGCGTGGGAGCCAACCGGCTGGGTCGGAACGGAATGCGTGGTCGTGTTCATCGGGAGGGCCTGGATGGAACAGGCGATGGAAACGAGGCCTGGCGTCCTGCAAAACGGAGGACGGCCTTGTGTTCGACCGGCCACGTTCGAAACGGGATCCTGTTCATTGGGAGGGGTCTGGCGTACCGCAAAACGGAGGAAACGGACCTCCTACGGTCGAAACGGGGGTCCTGTTGTGTAACGCCCCAAGACTGGAGTTGTAGATGCCTTCCTGGGTTTCTAGGTTTCGTCGTGTGTTTTGTTTGGTTCGTTGCATCATGTGCATTGCATCATGTCATCATGTCATCACCTCATAAATCTTTTGTAACTCAACTAAATAAATTACATGGATCTTCGGTCCATGGTGATTCTCTTTATAACATATCCTCCCAATATTAGGGAGCTAAATAAAAATATTCCACTCGTTTGGAATTACCGCAAACACACTTGCAAAATATCCCAATGCCTTTGTCCCATGCATCATCTCCTTCTCTTTTCCTTCTAGTTCCTTTCTTTTACAAGTGCCACTTTCCCCTTCTCTATTAATGTTCATTCTTTTCCTATAAATTCTCGACCATGCCCTCAACCTCTCTGTCAAATTTCAGATCCTTTGGAGTTTTTTTGGTTAGGTTCAAAAATGCCTCAAGTTTGAATCACATTTAAACTTGTTTTATTTTTCTACCTCTAAAGATATCCAAGGTAATTTTATCAAATAGAGTCTAGTTCCAGGAGTTTGAGGATATTTTATATCCGAAAAACTTCTCTTCTAGCTCCCTGACCTTTTTCTTTTATTGAAACTGTTTATTTATATAAACAGAGGGTAATGAAAAGGAAAAGGTTTCCTGGACTGGGCCTCCCTAGGCAATTTTCCGCGCCGGCCCACCTGGATCACCCGCACCCAGGCCGGCTTCCAAGGCCACTTCTCCTAATCCTAGGACCAGCCTCTCGCTCCCCACTCCCTTCCCTCATCTTCCCACCAGCGCCGCCAGGAGAGGCCCGATCTCCATCTCCTGGCCGATGCCCTCCTCGTTCGGTCGTTCCCACCTACGCCTCCCTCTCTCTCGCTCGCATCGCCCTCCCCCTCGATCTCCTCCTTCCCTGCTTCGCTAGAGAGAGGAGCGAGGCACCACGCCCTACCGTCCCCGCTCCGCTCCTTCCAGCCCCGCACGCGTCAGGGAGACGCCGCCAAACTCCGCCCCTGCAGCTTCTCCTCTTCCGCCAGGAGCTTGCGGAGCCAGGCGGCCATTCCCGCCTCAATGCTGCCGTGCTCCATGGCCGCTGCCGCTACTGCGCCTCGTCACCGGAGACCCGTTCCTCTACCGTGGCCTCCCTTCACCAGCGCCACGCCTCCGTCGCCCGGCGAGCTCCGCCACCAGCCGTGCCAGCGAGCTTGCCACTGTCGTCCGCCTCGTCGTGTTCCCCTCCACCTCCAGCACGCCAAGTTCATCATCGTTCTCGCCTGCGACCTCAACACGGCACAGCTGCCTCGCTGTAGCTGCTGCTTCGCTGTTCAGTGCCGCTGCGCCTTCGTTCTGTCACCTGTTGAAGGAGACGAGCAGTAGCCAAGCCCCATCGAGCTCATACACAAGCTGCCCGAGTCCTTGTCCAGAGCCGCCCAAGTCGTCGCCTCTTTGCGCCATGCAGTGTTACCGTGGACGCATGCACCCCCGGATCGGAACCGCAAGCACCAAGTACACCACCCGCAAGACCTGCACTCTGAACGCCAAGAACTACTACAAACCCGAAGAACTCGGATGCATCAAGTCCCCGAGGAGACCCATTTTTTCGTCAAGTTCAACTACATTATGACACGCCAAGTACCTCTACCGCCTTTTTTGGAACACTAAGATCGCCAAGTACCTCGACACCCGGCGCCTGGAACGACTACCGTCGCCACGAGAGCGTCTACTTCCCACAACGAACCGTGAACATCTACTTCCTCTACCATTGCGAGAACGTCTACTTCCACTACGTCCCCTCGAACCCAAACCGTCTCGTTTGCTCACTTCGAAGGTATAACCGCCGGAACGATGCCCGTGAATGATTGCATGTTGTATGAGATACACCCTTGTTCGATAATGTCGCCCCTCTTTTGCCTTGCCACTAAGCTGTGAGAACCCGGTAACTGGGAGCACCCCACCTTCTATCGCATGTCATGCTCCCGTCGCACTTTCTTTGCACCGGGATCTCAATCGAGTTACCGGAACCGGAACGTTGCCGTGGCACCATTTCGTTATCGTTGCCGTGGCTCCCCTTTTCATTTCCGCCACGATGACGAATGCTTCTTAATATGCTCTTGTCAACATTTCTTATAATTGCATAAAACTTGAGCATGTCATCCGCATCATGTTAACAACATTAAGTTGGTTTAAAATTGTTGTTTACATTAAATTACTAATGCATATGGGGATTTACCGGATGCGTTGTTTGTTATATCCGGCCCCATTTAAATTGTTTAGATGGTATAGTTTTGTTATGTTTCACCTCTTGACATGCTTAACAACATTTAATATTGTTGAGTACATAAACGAGATCGAATTAAATAACTTGAATGTGGTGTTTCGTCAATATGCAACGGAGTTGCATATTGTGCTCCACTTAAATTTGTAGCATTGTGTGTGCACTTTGCCATGCCATGCTTCATTAAACCAGACATGCTTCATACTTGATTGTGCATCATGCCATGTCTATGTGGTGGTTTTTTACTATGTTGTGTGCTTCTTTCCGGTGTTGCTTCTTTGGGTTGGTTCCGGTAACGTCACGTTTGTGAGGAACCATTCGTCTACGTCCGTTTGTCTTCTTCATGGACCCGTTCTTCTTCCTTGCGGGATTTCAGGCAAGATGATCATACCCTCGAAATCACTTCTATCTTTTCTTTGCTAGATGCTCGCTCTTTTGCTATGCCTATGCTACGATGCCCACCACTTGCTTATCATGCCTCCCATATTGTTGAGCCAAGCCCCTAACCCACCTTGTCCTAGCAAACCATTGTTTGGCTATGTTACCGCTTTGCGCAGCCCCTCTTATAGCGTTGTTAGTTGCAGGTGAAGATTGAAGTTCGTTCCTTGTTGGAACATGGAGATGTTGTTCCTTGTTGGAACATGTTTACTTGTTGGGATATCACAATATCTCTTATTTAATTAATGCATCTATATACTTGGTAAAGGGTGGAAGGCTCGGCCTTTTGCCTAATGTTTTGTTCCACTCTTGCCGCCCTAGTTTCCGTCATATCGGTGTTATGTTCCCGGATTTTGCGTTCCTTACGCGGTTGGGTAATAATGGGAACCTCTTGACAGTCCTCCTTGAATAAAACTCCTCCAGCAAGGCCCAACCTTGGTTTCACCATTTGCCACCTAGCCTTTTCTTTCCCCTTGGGTCGGCCTGCCCATAACCCCCCCGGGCCAGTGCTTCTCTAAGTGTTGGTCCAACCTAGAGCACCGTGCAGGGCCATCCCTTGGCAACTTGGGTTACGTCGGCTCCTGTACGCTTAGCTTATCCGGTGTGCCCTAAGAACGAGATATGTGCAGCTCCTATCAGGATTTGTCGGCATAGCGGGTGGTCTTGCTGGACTTGTTTTACCATTGTCGAGGATGTCTTGTAACCGGGATTCTGAGTCTGATCGGGTCTTCCCGCTAGAAGGAATATCCTTCATTGACCGTGAGAGCTTGTGATGGGCTAAGTTGGGACACCCCTGCAGGGATTTGAACTTTCGAAAGTCGTGCCCGCGGTTATGGGCAGATGGGAATTTGTTAATGTCCGATTGTAGAAAACCTGAAGTTGACCTTAATTAAAATACATCAACCGCGTGTGTAACCGTGATCGTCTCTTCTCGACGGAGTCCGGGAAGTGAACACGGTGTTGGAGTAATGCTTGACGTAGGTTGTTATAGGATCACTTCTTGATCATAGTTTTTCGCTCGTGCCTTGACTTCTCTTCTCACTCTCATTTGCGTATGTTAGCCACCATATATGCTAGTCGCTTGCTGCTGCTCCACCTCATACCTTTACCTTACCCATAAGCTTAAATAGTCTTGATCGCGAGGGTGTGAGATTGCTGAGTCCCCGTGACTCACAGATACTTCCAAAACCAGCTTGCAGGTGCCGATGAGTCCGTGCAGATGACTCAACCAAGCTCAGGAGGAGCTCGATGAAGATCTTGTCCTTTGTGTTGTTTCATTCTAGTTGATCAGTAGTGGAGCCCAGTCGGGACGATCGGGGATCTGTGTAGCATTTGGGGTAGTCTTATTTTATTTTGGTTTCGTAGTCGGACCTTGATTATATTTGGATGAATGTAATGCTTTATTCATGTATTGTGTGAAGTGGTGATTGTAAGCCAACTATGTTACTCTTTCCCTTATGTATTACATGGGTTGTGTGAAGATTACCTCACTTGCGACATTGCTTTCAATGCGGTTATGCCTCTAAGTCGTGCTTCGACACATGGGAGATATAGCCGCATCGAGGGCGTTACAAGTTGGTATCAGAGCCTTCCCCAACCTTAGGAGCCCCACTGCTTGATCGAACTAGCGGACGAGTTGAGTCTAGAAAATGTTTTGAGTCCTTTAGGAATTATATATCGGAGAGTCTAGGAATTCTTTTTACTCCCCACTCCCTTCGTCGCTCTGGTGAGGCATCCTGACATAGAGTTTTGACTCTTCTCTTCTCAAATTTCACTATTTTTTTCTAGGATCATGCGGGTATCTTGGAATCGTTCCGATGGTTTTGTGACGAGAACATTGTTCTTGGTGCCTCCTGTCATTTAGGGGTTGTGGCAGTGTCCCGGGGAGTTGAGCTCCGAGGTATTGTCGTCACAATTTTATCGTTGCAGTTCTGGAATACCTGAGTTTAGTTCGCCAACATCGAAAATCTCTTTTATGCAGTTGTTGGTGAGATAACCTCGACGCCACCCAGTACTGGGGCGGGTGTTCGGGAGTATTGCCATAACTTGTATAGAAGATCGTGTTTCCCTTTGTACATTCCATTCCATTCTTTCTTTTGTTCCGGAAGCATTGTGATGTTGCTCTCTTCAACCCATCTTCTTGTTTTGTCAGGATCGTGTTTTTTTCTTGGTTTATCCATTTAACCAGAGTGTTGTGTCCTCTGCTCAAGTTCCTTTATTTTGTCAAGCCTTGCATATCTTTCCAACCGGAGTGCGGTTTGAATTTGTTCTTCCTTGTTTCCATTTCCTAAAGGAGTGTTTTCCACTTCGTTCATCTCCGTTGTATTCTTTTCGCGAAATGGTTTAACCTTTTCAAGGTTCTTTGGTCTCACTCGTTTGTCAAAGAAGCAACTTAGTTTTACCTCTTCTCTTTCTCTTCAGTTTTCTCTCCGGTGCCATTCTAGATCTCGGGACGAGATCCTCTCATAGTGGTGGAGTGTTGTAACACCCCAAGACCGGAGTTGCAGATGCCTTCCAGGGTTTCTGGGTTTCGTCGTGTGTTTTGTTTGGTTCGTTGCATCATGTGCATTGCATCATGTCATCATGTCATCATCTGATAAATCTTTTGTAACTCAAGTAAATAAATTGCACGGATCTTCGGTCCATTTAAATCGAGGGAATTCACATGGTGATTCTCTTTATAACATATCCTCCCAATATTAGGGAGCTAAATAAAAATATTCCACTCATTTGGAATTACCGCAAACACACTTGCAAAATATCCCAATGCCATTGTCCCATGCATCACCTCCTTCTCTTTTCCTTCTAGTTCCTTTCTTTTGCAAGTGCCACTTTCCCCTTCTCTATTAATGTTCATTCTTTTCCTATAAATTCTTGACCATGCCCTCAACCTCTCCGTCAAATTTCAGATCCTATGGAGTTGTTTTGGTTAGGTTCAAAAATGCCTCAAGTTTGAATCACATTTAAACTTGTTTTATTTTTCTACCTCTAAAGATATCCAAGGCAATTTTATCAAATAGAGTCTAGTTCCAGGAGTTTGAGGATATTTTATATCTGATCGGGACGATCGGGGATCTGTGTAGCATTTGGGGTAGTCTTCTTTTATTTTGGTTTCGTAGTCGGGCCTTGATTGTATTTGGATGAATGTAATGCTTTATTCATGTATTGTGTGAAGTGGCGATTGTAAGCCAACTATGTTACTCTTTCCCTTATGTATTACATGGGTTGTGTGAAGATTACCTCACTTGTGACATTGCTTTCAATGCGGTTATGCCTCTAAGTCGTGCTTCAACACGTGGGAGATATAGCTGCATCGAGGGCGTTACAAGTTG
The DNA here is from genome assembly GCF_018294505.1 of Triticum aestivum. Taxonomy (NCBI): domain Eukaryota; kingdom Viridiplantae; phylum Streptophyta; class Magnoliopsida; order Poales; family Poaceae; genus Triticum; species Triticum aestivum. The sequence continues at coordinate 439,542,993 of NC_057803.1, read as the reverse complement.
GTATCAGAGCCTTCCCCGACCTTAGGAGCCCCACTGCTTGATCGAATTAGCGGACGAGTTGAGTCTAGAAAATGTTTTGAGTCCTTTAGGAATTATATATCGAAGAGTCTAGGAATTCTTTTTACTCCCCAGTCCCTTCGTCGCTCTGGTGAGGCATCCTGACGTAGAGTTTTGACTCTTCTCTTCTCAAATTTCACTAATTTTTTTTAGGATCACGCGGGTATCTTGGAATCGTTCTGATGGTTTTGTGACGAGAACATTGTTCTTGGCGCCTCCTATCATTTAGGGGTTGTGGCAGTGTCCCGGGGAGTCGAGCTCCGAGGTGTTGTCGTCACAATTTTATCGTTGCAGTTCTGGAATACCTGAGTTTAGTTCGCTGACATCGAGAATCTCTTTTATGAAGTTGTTGGTGAGATAACCTCGACGCCACCCAGTACTGGGGCGGGAGTTCGAGAGTATTTCCATAACTTGTATAGAAGATCGTGTTTCCCTTCGTTCATTCCATTCCATTCTTTCTTTTGTTCCGGAAGCATTGTGATGTTGCTCTCTTCAACCCATCTTCTTGTTTTGTCAGGATCGTGTTTTTCTTCTTGGTTTATCCATTTAACCGGAGTGTTGTGTCCTCTGCTCAAGTTCTTTCATTTTGTCAAGCCTTGCATATCTTTCCAACCGGAGTGCGGTTCGAATTTGTTCTCCCTTGTTTCCATTTCCTAAAGGAGTGTTTTCCACTTCGTTCATCTCCGTTGTATTCTTTTCGCGAAATGGTTTAACCTTTTCAAGGTTCTTTGGTCTCACTCGTTTGTCAAAGAAGCAACTTAGTTTTACCTCTTCTCTTTCTCTTCAGTTTTCCCTCCGGTGCCATTCTAGATCTCGGGACGAGATCCTCTCGTAGTGGTGGAGTGTTGTAACGCCCCAAGACCGGAGTTGCAGATGCCTTCCAGGGTTTCTGGGTTTCGTCATGTGTTTTGTTTGGTTCGTTGCATCATGTGCATTGCATCATGTCATCATGTCATCATCTCATAAATCTTTTGTAACTCAACTAAATAAATTGCATGGATCTTCGGTCCATTTAAATCGAGGGAATTCACATGGTGATTCTCTTTATAACATATCCTCCCAATATTAGGGAGCTAAATAAAATATTCCACTCGTTTGGAATTACCGCAAACACACTTGCAAAATATCCCAATGCCGTTGTCCCATGCATCACCTCCTTCTCTTTTCCTTCTAGTTCCTTTCTTTTGCAAGTGCCACTTTCCCCTTCTCTATTAATGTTCATTCTTTTCCTATAAATTCTCGACCATGCCCTCAACCTCTCTGTCAAATTTCAGATCCTTTGGAGTTGTTTTGGTTAGGTTCAAAAGTGCCTCAAATTTGAATCACATTTAAACTTGTTTTATTTTTCTACCTCTAAAGATATCCAAGGCAATTTTATCAAATAGAGTCTAGTTCCAGGAGTTTGAGGATATTTTATATCCGATCAGGACGATCGGGGATCTGTGTAGCATTTGGGGTAGTCTTCTTTTATTTTGGTTTCGTAGTCGGACCTTGATTGTATTTGGATGAATGTAATGCTTTATTCATGTATTGTGTGAAGTGGCAATTGTAAGCCAACTGTGTTACTCTTTCCCTTATGTATTACATGGGTTGTGTGAAGATTACCTCACTTGCGACATTGCTTTCAATGCGGTTATGCCTCTAAGTCGTGCTTCGACACGTGGGAGATATAGCCGCATCGAGGGTGTTACATGTTGATCGGGAGGGGTGTGGCATACCGCAAAATGGAGGAAATGGACCTCCTATGGTCGAAACAGGGGTCCTGTTGATCGGGAGGGGTGTGGCGTACCGCAAAACGGACGAAATGGACATCCTACGGTCGAAACGGGGGTCCTGTTCATCGGGAGGGGTGTGGCGTACCGCAAAACGGGACTCCACGGGATACTATTCATCTCCACCGTCGACCTCCGCCAGCCTCCACGGGCTACCGTCGACCTCCTCCAGCCTCCACGGGCTCCTGTTCATCCAGCCTCCACCGCACGCTACTCCACCAGCTAGTGTTCAACCACCCCTCCACGGGCACCCCTCCACCGTCTACTGTTCATCCAGCCCTCCACACCACGGGGTCCTATTCAACCACCCCTCCACGGGCACCCCTCCACCGTCTACTGTTCATCCAGCCCTCCACCACACCGCGGGGGCCCGTTCATCCAGATGCAAATGCCACCGCTCACTGTTCATCCAAACCCCCCCGCAACACTCACTGTTCATCCCAGAGGCAGCATCGATCGGCTTCAGTTAGCAGCAGTAGCGAAGGAATCACTCGATCGGGTTCAGTTAACATCCATCGATCGATCGACCAGGTTCAGTAACGCGTAGCCTGAAGTGCAATCACTCAGGTTCAGTTAGAGCCCAACGCCTTGCTCGGGTTCAGTTAGAGCCAACGCCTCGCACACACGCGCGTACGTGTACGAGAGAAACAAGCATCGCTCGGCCCCCGACCTCCCACCGTAACCGGGAACTCCTCGAAATTTTCCTCCCCTCGCTTCTACCATGGTTTTTTCCATCATGGACGGCCCAAAGAATGCATGCAGCTGCGTCTCCGGCCTGCCCAGGATGAAAAGCCCATTTTCTGTCATGATTTTTTGTCATAGAAGTAGGAGCCCACCACATCTATGATGATACCGGGTTTTCTCACAATTATCGTCATAGAAGTGCCATATGTATGACAATTTTTTTCGTTCTGCCCAAAATGTCATGGATGTGTCTTTTTTTGTAGTGACATGAGAAGAACTTCCAGCCCAACGAGCCCCAAAACAACAAGAACAAACCTCAGGGGAAAGGCAAGTTTGATGCAAAGAACAAGCCGTCACATTCTACCAACTTCAAGAAGTCTCATAACGGGAACGGATACAAACCTCAATTTTGGTAGCACCGCACAAAATTTATATGGCTGCATCTACCTGCTATCAGCTAACCTCATGGTGCTCCAGGTATTCCTACATTCGTTACTAGGTATAATGACCACCGCAAGATGAAATAAGCTTATTCGTACGTTGACTTGCTGATTGCAGTGCGGAACGATCATGTGATGTGTGGAGGAGCAAATAAGCAGTGCAGCCAAAGGTGGAAATCAACTAAGGACTTATGAAATTATACATAATCTTCCTCAGGCAGGTCAGTATCCCCTTCGTCCAGATGATCGTGTTTTGTCATGCCGAGCTATTGATATGTGCTACTGTTTTGCAACACCGTTTAAGTATAGCTATTGTTTTTCTATCTTTTTAGATTTAGGACAATGAAGATGATTTCAGGGGAACTGCACAATATGGACTCATGTTGAGTCATATTTATTGCCTCATGTGTTTGCTGCAAATGTGTCAACATCAATTCCAAGATGAGGCAGCTAGCTAGCTGTGGAGTTGCCAACATGCTGAAAGTGCTCGCAACATTGAGAAGAAACAAGCATGCCCAGGAAATTAATGCGTGCGCAGGGAGGTCCTTTGCTCAGAGAAGCATCGACCAATTTTCTTTATTTCCACACCTTCTCACAGCTTTGTATTGGTTATAGTATGGTGAATCATTGAGATGCATAAACATGCTGAACTTTTGTTTTTCTGAATGTTAGTATGCATACCGTATCTTCTGAAGCTTAGTTTAATGTGAATGTTTACTAGCCTATGAACCTTCACAATCTAGTAAGTATATTGTAGGCCTGTTATTTGACACCTCACTTTGCCGCGCTATGCGACCAGTGTGAGTGTCTGCATCCATTACCACATCCTCTAATTTGGTGGATGCCAAGTTGAAAAAGGTTACCGATGAGTAGCCATAAACTGGAGGCGTCTCTTATTTTCTTGAAAGAATTCCTTATATAGAACTATTTTAAATGTCGTTTCCTTATTTGACACTGAAAAACTTTTCCTTCCTTATATAACACCAAATCTAAATTTTGTTCCCTTCATGACACTTCCATCCATTTTAAGTACTAACGGTGTTAATTGACATGTGAAAAGATGATTTTACCCCTATTGCATTATTCACAGGAATAAAAAGGCAATACAAATTTTTGTGGTTATTACATGAACAATGAAGTTTCAGTGCGCCATGACACCATCCAGTATTTCAGGTACATGGAGAAACAGTATATACGTGCAGATGCTGAGGTACTATAGGACAATAGACAAACCCTTTTTTCTATGAGTGTAGAGCATACCTTTTGAGGTCGATCATCTCCTGCCCTTATGGACTGATATGCTGGTTGCTTGGTGCATGCAGGCGCCTCTGCATCTTTGCAATTGCAAGACACCAATATGTAGGTTGGTTGACTTGTTTTTGAACGGCTAATTAACAACAAGAAATGTACTACACTGATGCCCTGATTGCACACGCGAATGCTAACATCTAGCTTAAATTATGTTGGCAACTTTGTTTTGTTTACTTGACCACGAAGCTGCCCAGCGTCACATTTTGATAGCCATTATTAAGCTTGGTTGGCCTAATTAGCCCGGTCCCATGTACAATGCCGGTAGTGGACGGAACCATATAGTTGCTGCCGCCACGTACAGAAGGACAGGAACTGGCCGGACGGAGGACAGGCATGTTGGTTTCTAAAACTCTATATCAAGTCATCAGAAATTGTGTGCGTGCAAAGTTAGCTCAAAGAAGCAGACTAGCAAGAAGCTTGACTGATTTCTATATCAACAGCACAAAGAAGCAACATCATAAACTTTGCATACGTGCACGTGGTCTGGGCTGGCTAAGCTTGCTCTCTAGCGAGGCTATCGACCTCATGGATCCGGTTCACGCTAGTACATGCTAGTTTCATGTGTATGTGTGTTTATATGTGTGCATCAGGTATAAAAACGGCTCTACTTTTGTCTGCCACCTTCCACGACCATGTAAATAACGACTTCTTTGGTGGTTTGAATAATTCTTGTCACAAATTGTGTCAGGGGTAAAGTCGTATTTTTAGGTGCCATTTAATACCGCTAGTAGTCAAAATGGATGAAAGTGTCACAAAAGGAACAAAATTCAAACTTTGTGTTATATAAGGAAGAAAAAGTTTTTCAGTGTAGAATAGGGCAAGAAAATTTAAGACAGTGTTAAGTAAGGAATTCTCTCTATTTTCTTTCGAATGGGCAATAAGCTGGAGAGCTGGAGAGTGTATCTAATGGGCTGCCTCTAGTGTTAAGGCCCTCCAGTATGAAACTTGGGCAGCCGACTGGGCCGATAGAAAAGCCTATCCATCTTAAAGCCCATTTGTTTTTGTTTTTTGCGAGGAGAAGCCCATATTTCTTGAAGAGGGGGCGATCCCAGAAAAACCCTCCTTCCTCCTCGCTTCCACTTATACTGCAGCTCACTGGACTGTCCCGCTTCCATCGCCCCCCAATTCCCCCCGCTCCCCATCTTCCTCACTTGTCCAGAAAACCCCCGCTCACCTTCTACCTCACTCGTACGTACAGAACACGCCTGCTCCTCTTCTTCCACTCCTACAGAAAACCCCATCCCTCCTTCTTCCCCACTCGCACTACCACCAGGCTCGTCTTTGGCTACTCTGCTCAAACCCATGAGCTCGGCGCGACGCCCACAAGGAAAATGGAGTCGGTTGGCCCCAGCACCAAGAAGATGAGGCTTCTGCCAGCAGCAACACCGGTTGTAGATCCCGCACCCGGCAGTGCGGGGAGAAGCGGCGTGCTCCCCCGGATCTGAGGAACCGGTAGAATCTCCGGTGGACTGCATCAGCGATCTCCCGGACGACATCCTTGAGGAGATCATCTCGCTTCTCCCCACCAAGGATTGCCGCCGCACACAAGTCCTCTCAACTCGATGGCGCCCTCTATGGCTCACCGCACCCCTCAATCTCGATTGTCGTTAGATATATGTCCTTCCTGAATTTGATCTCCTCAGAGCCATCATCTCCTCTCACTAGCAGGGCCCCGTTGAACACCTCTGCATCCCAACATGCTACCTGTTTTCCATACCTGGCACGGTTGACGCTTGGCTGACATCCCCTAAATTCGGAAAACTCTAGCAGTTTGAGTTCTACCATTACCACGAAAGTTTCATACCACGAACATGCCAAGAATTCGTGCCCACACCATTGTTGTCCATCTTGCGGTTTTCCTCCTCTCTCCACACCGCCACCTTCGCCCAGTGCCATCTACCAGACGATCTGGTACAAATGCTACGACTCCTAGAGCTAAAAAAACTTTCGCTTGTGGCGGTTTATCTGTTGGAGGCCTCACTGCACAACATCATCCACTCCAGTTGCCCTGCCCTGGAGCACTTGCTGGTTGTTTTGGGAATAGAAATCCCTATCAGTTGTCTCCAAATAAAGTCACCTCAACTTAAAAGCATTGGAATTTGTTTTGAAGAACAATAGCTCATCATTGAAGATGCTCCTTCACTTCAAAGGTTGATCCTTGATGATTTTTATGAACCTTTGCAAATAACTATCGTCTCTGCACCCAAACTGAAGACCTTGGGTCTAATTAGTGCTCCGTTTGATGATCACAACAAGTTGGTGTTGGGCTCCTCACTTGTTTAGGTACCGTATATTATCATCTTCACATTTGTAATCATAAGATGCATTTTTCATTTGTGCACATAAGTTTTAGATCATCTTGGAGTACACTTTGGGTACTAATATTATGTTATATGCTCAATGAAGAGTTCGTCCATGGATAGCCTATCAATGCTGCTGGATTCCATCAAGATCTTATATATCGGAATGTTTAGTTATGATCTGAACATAATTATTGGCTTGCTGCAATGCTTTCAGTATCTAGAGAATTTATATATAAAGGTGATGATTTCATGCACATTGAAAGACCGTTTATATTGTACTAGAATTAACCATTCAGTTGTTGCTCTTTCGACATACACTTTTTCATACCTTAACTGTTTTCAAATCTTCATGTCTACTTAGGTACTGCAACCACATGGAGAAAAACGTATAACCAATCGGTGGCGTAATAAGCACCAGGATTTTCTCAGTTCGCATGACATTCGTTTGAGGACAATAACGATGGAAAGATATGCATCCAACCAGGCAAATAGAAGCTTTGTCACATTCTTCCTATTGAATGCGAGGTTACTATTGTCCATCAGGCTTAAGTTTTACCGCAAGAGATTTCTCACGAGCGGACACGTTGAACAGCAAAAAAAGAAGTTTCAGGTGGACAAATGAGCTTCTAAACGTGCTCGGCTTCTATTTACAACAAGTTGTAGTCATCCTGAAATAATTTTTTTTGCACAGGATGTTGATTTTATGGATCAGACCGATCCATTTGTTTGTGACTGCGAAAAAGAGTGGTTGGGTTAGATGTTACTGCCATGTTCAATCTGGGTTTTGTCTCAAAATTTGATGAACAATTAATCCTTGGGATTTTTGTACCGTTTGTAAGCTTGAGTTGCATGTTGTTGCCCTCATTCTCCCCTTCACCTGCCACTACACTGCTGCATCTTCCACGACTTTTCTCAGCCCTACTTGCTTTTCTCAGCCCTGCTGGGCTGCAAATCTTTCAAGACGAGGAGAGATGTAAGTAGTAAGAAATGGGCTTCCCTAGAAAATGGGTTGTAAGTTGTAAGAAATGGGATGTAATTTTTTAAATCAAAGCCAACCGGCAATTACATTAAGATATCTTTTTTTTCTGGATTTCTCTACTCTCTACTCTTATAAAAACCAAAGCCAACTGGCAATTACATTAAAATATCGTCTTTTCTCCCACAAGATAAACTACTCATACAAATGCATCTTCATGTTCCGTGCTACACACGAGCATCTTGCTAGTTAAGATTTTAAATTTCATTCATTTTTTTGTGGAGAATTGTTTTTTGAATTTTATTTTGATATAATTTTTTAAATTATTTTTAATGTGACTCGAAATTTCATGATTAAAAGAGATCGGACCCCACTGAAATATGAAAATTTTGATTGAATTTTTAGCAGTGCCCATAATATATGGTCTGTAATGCTAATAAAAAGAATATGGGCTTCAAATATCCTAAAGAATTAGCAAATGGGCTGTAAATTATTGAAAATAATGGCTAATGGGCTGTTTGCTATTTTCCGCAGATTTGGAGGCTGACTTCTGGGCCCACTAGGTTCATGATGACGCTGTCCTAATTTTTTTTGACGTGTACGCAAGGCTTTATCAACTTAGTCAACACAGAGCAGTGACTGTTGGATGTCCATCCAACGACCGCCATGCTTCTTCAATCTCTGATCTTCCTGCTCCAGCCACCCAAGCCAGCGTCAGCGGGACTACCTGCTTCCTCCTCTCGTGGTCGGCTGTGCTGCCGCCAGGCCATCCCTCTACCCATCCGCACATCCTGTTATTTTCCGGTGACGTCAGCCTCACCCCATAGCCAACGAGTCAGCGCTCGTACTCCCCTCAGCGTGGGCATCCACTGTCGCGTCTTCCGTGGCTCTGTGTCGTTCCCTTCCTAGGCCTCGCTGTCGTCCACCGCCCTGGTGCTCTCGGTGCAGCATGGTCAACATGGTCAACGAATGACATCCATCGAAAGTGGACGATACGTGGAGAGGCTGATAGCTAGGTCCACGGCCGCACACAAGGAAATGTCTCCTTATTACACGCAAAATAATGATTCCTCCACCTGACAGCTGGGACCCACCGAAAGGGCCTTTGTATTTCGCAAAATAAACGTTCCCTCCACTGATAGCTCGGACCCGGCAGCTATATCTTTGCATGCAAGGAAGTGCCTCCTTATTACGCACAAAAAAATGAATACTCCCCCTGCTAGCTGGGACCCAACATAGTGGGAGGCTGACTTGTGGGCCTACTAAGTTGACAAGGACGGAGGGCTCTGTCAACTTAGTCAATATGAACGATTCTAGCTCCAGTGACCGTACGATGTCCATCCAACGGCCGTAGTGCTTCTACAACCTCTCGTCTTCTTGCTCCAGCCACCCAAACCAGCGCCGTTCGAGCCGCGTGCTCCTGCCTCCCGTGGCCGACTGTGATGTCGCGGAGGCCTCACCGCCCCTAATACTCCCACCGCGGGCCAGGCCATCCACTCACCCACACCCCTTGTTATTCTACGGCAATGGCAACCTCACACTGCAACCGAACCAGTGAGCCCTCGTACTCCTCTCTGTGTGGGCTTCCACTGCCGCATCTTCCCCGGCTCCGCGTCATCCCCTTCCTAGGCCTCATCGTCGTCCACCACCCGGGTGCCCTCGGTGCGGCGTGGTCAACGTGGTCAAGCAAAGACTTCCATTGGAAGAGTACTGTACGTGGAGAGGCTGACAGCTGAGTCCATGACAGCAACAAGGAAGTGTCTCCTTATTACGCGCAAACTAATGATTCCTCCACCTGACAGCAGGGACCCACCGGATGGGCCACCATATTTCGCAAAAAAATGTTTCCGCCTGACTGCTGGGACCCACCAGCTACATCTTCGCATGCAAGGAAGTGCCTGACAGTTGGGACACACCTGGTCGAAGCATACATAGCGTTGTCATTCTAGTCGCGAATGTGTACATACATACTGGTCGATCGGTCTGTCTATAGGCTGCAGCGATGAACTGTGGCCGTGTATGGAAGGGCACGTGTCGTAGTAGAGGTGCACACGTAGCATGTCACGCAGTCCCGTTAATGTTGTGTACACGTACATACAACGGCGAGGGTGCAAGAAAGTAAATACGACCACGTACGTACATACGAGCGGGGTCTCGAATGCCTACTCGTGCATACATACGGCCATGGCTTGTGTACATGGATGGGTCGGAACGGAGAAACTGCGTCATCGTCGTGTTCATGGGGAGGCAACGGAATGCGTCGTGTTCATCGGGATGCAATGGAATACGTCGTGTTCATCGGGAGCCAACCGGCTTGTACGGAACAGCCGATCGAAACGAGGCATGGCGTACCGCAGAACGGAGGAAACGGCCTTGTGTTCGACCGGCCACGGTTGAAACGAGTGTTGATCGGGAGGGGTGTGGCGTACCGCAAAACGGATGAAACAAACTTGTGTTGGAGTGCTACGGTCGAAACGGGGGTCCTATTCATCGGGAGGGGTGTGGCGTACCGCAAAATGGGACTACACGGGATACTATTCATCTCCACCATCGACTTCCTCCAGCCTCCACGGCCTACTGTTCATCCACCGTCGACCTCCTCCAGCCTGCGCCTGTGATTGTTCATCCACGGGCTCCTGTTCATCCAGCCTCCACCGCTCCTGCACTGGCTACTGTTCAACCAGCCCTCTCCACGGGGTCCTGTTCAACCACCCCTCTACGGGCTACTGTTCACCTAGCCATCAACCGGCTACTGTTCAACCAGCCCTCCACGGGGTCCTGTTCATCCAGCCCTCCACGGGGTCCTGTTCATCCACCCCCAACTGGCTCGATCGGGGTCCTATTCACCAGGAACTATTCATCCACCCCCCCAATAATGCTCACTGTTCATCCATAGGCAACATCGATCGGCTTCAGTTAGTAGCAGTAGCAAAGGAATCACTCGATTGGGTTCAGTTAACAGCCAACGATTGATCGCTCGGGTTCAGTAACATGTAGCCTGCAGTGCAATTACTCAGGCTCAGTAGGCGAATGCCTCGCACCCACGCGCGTACGTGTACAAGAGAAACACGCATTGCTCGGCCCCGACCACCCATCGTAACTGGGAACTCCCTGATATTTTCCTCGCCCTCACTTCTACCACGGTTTTTTCCGTCATAGACGGCCCAAAGAATGTCATGCAACTGCGTCTCCGGCCCGCCCAGGATGAAATGCCCATTTTCTGTCATGATTTTTTGTCATAGAAGTAGGAGCCAACCACATCTATGATGATACCAGGTTTTATCACAATTATCGTCATAGAAGTGTCATAAGCATGACAAAAAAAATTCATTCGGTCCAAGATGTCACAGATGTGTCTTTTCTTTTGTAGTGAGTGTTGTCACGTTACAAATCGGAAACACAGGTATTATTGAAACCATGGGCGTTCTACTTACCAATTACATGCCGCCACGCATCCCCTTTTTATTGGCTAGGAGGTGCCATGCGGGGTAGCTATTTGAGTACGGGAGGCGTGCGATCAGACCCCTGCGCGTGCTCATCGGGAGGAGAGCCCTTTGACCGCTACCCACCGCGCACCTCCCTCCCAATGTCTCCATTAATGGTGCCTGAGCCCCTGTTCTACGGCGTGGCTATATGTTTCACTGGACTGAGATTAAAGAGAGAAACATGAAAATCTAAAAAGGAAGTTCTACACGGATCTTGATGTAAGATCCGACGGACCTATATAGCGTCGACTGCGACTTATACCAAGCATGATGAATATAAGGACGATGACAGTAGATAATAATTGTCTTACATATTTAGGAACATAATTAAAAAAAGCCACATGCGGCAATGCCCGAAATAGACAAGGGCAAAAGAAGGAAGATGCACACCTTCTCGGCCGCATACGCGGCGTTTGCACCATAGGGTGCACCACAATAGGCAACGTCCACACACGTCTTGTTCCAAAAACTGTGCGCGCTCGTTATTATCATCATGCACGCTTCTTTTAATTAGAATGTGTGTGCCCGTCTAGCACACACACGTTGATCTATCTAACTGTTTCAGTTTGTTGTGGCTAATTGCAAATAGTTCATCCGTGTGAAGTGTATGCTATCAATCGCAAGCGCTTTTTTTGGCTAATAATCGCAGACACTTTGATCTGGCTGACCCATTTCTGTTATGTTTCCTAATCGCAAATACTTAATCCTTCTGAAGTGTATGCCCTTAATCGCACACACCTTTATCTAGCTGCCTGTTTCTATTGTTCCTTCTCATCAAAAATAGTTCATCTGAGTGAACCGTATGCTATATATCGCACACGCCTTCATCTGGCTGCCTGTTTCTTTTGTTCCTCCTCATCGCAAACAGTTCATTGAACTGAACCATATGCCCTACATCACGCACGCAACTTATTTGAACCGTGTTTGATGGATCCGGCACCGCATACGTTTTGCACCTTTTTTGACAGTTCTTTTACACCACCATTTGTGATTATTGCATCGCACACAGTTTCATCGAAGGGTCTCTGATCGTAGTATCACGTTAGCAGCATCCTACAGTAGTGATAGGTCTTTGGGTCAGCAACGAGATGTCAGACATAGCTCTCACCGTCGGAGTCTTGGGACGACATATTTTCAAAACGGTGCAGGAAACAGTAAGAAAAGAGAACGGAAGATTTCTCAGTGATACGGTGATCAACAGGTTCGGGAAGTATATATAGATTTTTTTATCTTAGAGGACAAGCATACGGTAGAAAAACGGAGTCCGGAAGGTGTCCCAGGTGGGCACAACCCACCTGGGCACGCTAGGGTGCCTGGCGCGCCCTGGTGTCTTGTGCCCACCAAGCCTGGAAGTTTCTTTATTTCCAATTTTTTTAAATATTCCAAAACTGATAAAAAATAATTTTGCGGATTTTTCGGAGTCTATTTACTTAACGAATCACATACCTCCTTATTTTCACAATTCTGGAGTGTTCCGGAAGGACTCTTTTATGTGTTCTTCCAGTGTCAAAGTATGGATAACATTACTTTCAACAATAATAGGCGTACCTGAGATATAATGCTATATTCGTTGCCCATTGACAACCTTCGGGTCAGTACCTTCATAATTATTTATTTTGATGGCTCCAGACTGGTAAACCTCCTCGATAACATAGGGGCCTTCCATTTTGAGAGGAGTTTTCCTGCAAAGAATCTGGAATGAGAGTTGTACAAAAGAACATATTCTCCGACTTTAAACTCACACTTTTGGATTCTTTTTTCATGCCATCTATTTACTTTTTCTTTGAATAATTTTGCATTTTCATAAGCTTGGGTTCTCCACTCATCTAGAGAGCTAATATCAAATAACCTATTTTCACCAGCAAGTTTGAAATCATATTTGAGCTCTTTGATGTCCCAATATGCTTTATGTTCTAACTCAATAAGCAAAGGACAAGCCTTTCCATAAACCATTTTATAAGGAGACATACCCATAGGATGTTTATATGTTGTTCTATAAGCCCAAAGTGCATCATCTAATTTCTTAGACCAATTCTTCCTGGACCTATTAACAGTCTTTTGCAAAACTAATTTTATTTCTCTATTGCTAAGTTCAACTTGACCACTAGACTGAGGATGATAGGGTGATGCAATTCTATGGTTAACATCATACTTGGCATGCATTTTACGGAAAGCACCATGAATAAAGTGTGAACCACCATCAGTCATTAAATATCTAGGGACTCCAAACCTTGGGTAAATAACTTACTTAAGCATTTTAATAGAGGTGTTGTGATCAGCACTACTGGTTGGAATAGCTTCTACCCATTTAGTAACATAATCAACAGCAACCAAAATATGTGTATACCCATTAGAAGAAGGAAAAGGTCCCATATAATCAAATACCCAAACATCAAATGTTTCAATAGCAAGTGAATAATTCATAGGAATTTCTTGACGCTTACTGATATTACCTATTCTTTGACATTCATCACAAGACAGGACAAACTTACGAGCATCCTTGAAGAGAGTAGGCCAATAAAATCCAGAGTGCAATACCTTGTGAGCAGTTCTATCTCCAGCATGATGCCCTCCATAAGCTTTGGAGTGATATTTCTGTAGGATTTGTCCCTGTTCATGCTCAGGTACACAATGTCTAATAATACCATCTACTCCTTCTTTATAAAGATGCGAGACATACCAAAAGTAATGAATTAAATCATAGAAGAATTTTTTCTTTTGTTGGTATTTAAAGTTAGGTGGTAAATATTTAGCAACAATGTAATTAGCTTAGTCAGCATACCAAGGAGTACTATGAGCAACATTTATTGCAGCTAACTGCTCGTCAGTAAAACTATCATCAATAGGTAGTGGGTCATCAAGCACATTTTCAAGCCTAGATAAATTATCAGCTACTGGGTTCTCAGCTCCTTTTCTATAATTGATATGTAAATCAAATTCTTGTAACAAGAGAACCCATCGAATAAGTCTAGGTTTAGCATCTTTCTTTTCCATAAGATATTTAATAGTAGCATGGTCTGTGTGAACAGTTACTTTAGAATCAATAATATGTGGTCTAAACTTATCACAAGCAAACACCACTGCTAAGAATTCTTTTTCAGTTTTAGCAAAATTTGTTTGAGCACTGTCAAGAGTTTTACTAGCATAATGAATTACATTAAGTTTTTATCAACTCCTTGTCCTAGAACAGCACCAACAGCATAATCACTAGCATCACACATAATTTCAAAAGGCAAGTTCCAATCAGGTGGTTGAACAATAGGTGCGGAAATTAAAGCTTTCTTAAGTGTTTCAAAGGCTTCTAAAAATCACCATAAAAAACAAAAGGAATATCATTTTGCAAGAGACTAGTAAGAGGCCTAATTTTCTTTTTTGAAAAATCTTTGATAAATCTCCTATAGAAACCAGCATGACCTAAGAAACTACGAATACCTTTTATATCTTTAGGACATGGCATTTTCTAAATTGCATCAACCTTAGCTTTGTCCACTTCAATACCTCTTTCGGAAATTTGATATCCCAAGACAATGCCTTCATTAACCATAAAGTGGCACTTCTCCCAATTCCAGAAAAGATTCGTTTGTTCACATCTTTGCAAAACTTGATCAAGATTGCTTAAACAATCATCAAAAGACTTCCCATAAACAGAAAAGTCATCCATGAAAACCTCAACAATCTTTTCACAAAAGTAAGAGAATATGGCAATCATACATATTTGAAAGGTAGCAGGTGCATTACATTAACCAAAAGGCATACGTCTATAGGCATAGGTTCCAAAAGGACAAGTAAAAGTGGTCTTTTCTTGATCAGGTTGAGAAACAGGTATTTATGAAAATCAAAAATATCCATCAAGGAAACAAATGTGTGTGTGCTTAGATAATCTTTTAAGCATTTGATCAATAAAAGGCAAAGGGTAATGATCTTTCCTATTTGCTTTGTTTAATTTTCTAAAATTTATTACCATTCTATAGCATATAACAATTCTTTGTGCAATAAGTTCATTCTTATCATTAGGAACAACAGTTATACCTCCTTTCTTAGGAACACAATGAACATGACTTACCCATCTACTATCATCTATAGGATAGATTATACCTGCTTCCAGAAGTTTTAATATTTCCGTTCTTACCACTTCTTTCATCTTTGAATTTAACCAACGTTGGTGATCAACAACGGGTTTAGCATTAGGTTCCATATTAATTTTGTGCTGACATAGAGTGGGACTAATGCCCTTTAAATCATCAATAGTATATTCAATAGCAGCTCAGTGCTTCCTTATAACTTTCAATAATATTTCTTCTTCATGTTCTGAAAAGTTAGCACTAATAATAACAGGATATATCTTGTTTTCGTCAAGATAAGCATATTTCGAAGTGCCTGGCAATTGTTTTAATTCAAACACAGGATCACTTTTAGTTGGAGGAGGACCTCCTAGAGTTTTAATAGGAAAATTGTGTTTAAGTAGAGGATGTTGTTCAAAGAAAATTTTATCTATTTCATTTCTTTCATGCATATGTAAATCATTTTTATGGTCTAGCAAATATTGTTCTAAAGGTTCTATAGGTGGTACAACAATAGAAGCAAGACCAATTAATTCATCATTACTAGGCAATATTTTTTCATGAAGATTTCTACTAAACTTGGAAAAATTAAACTCATGGGACTCATTACCAAAACTAACACCGACAGTTTGTTTCTCACAATCTATTCTAGCATTAACGATGTTCAAGAAAGGTCTACTGAAGATAATGGGACAAAAGTCATCTTGTGGGGAACCAAGAACAAGAAAATCAGTAGGGTATTTTATTTTCCCACACAAGACTTCAACATCTCTAACAATCCCAATTGGTGATATAGTGTCTCTATTACCAAGTTTAATAGGAACATCTATTTCTTCTATCTCTACGGGTGCTATGTCATTCATAATTTCTTGATATAAGGTATAAGGAATAACACTCACACTAGCACCTATGTCACACAAACCATGATAACAGTAATCTCCTATTTTAACTGAGATGACGGGCATGCCAACATGTCCATGTTTATATTTTTTTTGTCAGGTTTGGCAATTCTAGAAGCTTATTCATAGAAGTAAATAACATGCCCATCCATATCTTCTTCTAAGAGATCTTTAACCATAGCAATACTAGGTTCTACTTTAATTTGTTCATCAGGTTTAGGTGTTCTAATATAGCTTTTGTTAACCATAGTTGAAACTTCAGCATGTTCCATTATCCTAACAGGAAAAGGTGGTTTCTCTATATAAGCAGAAGGAACAACTGGATCAACATTATAAAGTATAGTGTCTTCTTTAACTGGTACCGGTTCTTTAGTTTCTTCTTTAATAGGTGGGTGATATTTAAACCACTTGTCTTTAGGGAGATCAACGTGAGTAGAAAATGATTCACAAAATGAGGCTACTATCTCAGAGTCAAGTCCATATTTAGTGCTAAACTTTTGAAAAGCATCGGTATCCATAAAAGATTTAACACAATCATACTTAAGTTTAATACCCGACTCTTTACCTTCGTCGTGTTCCCAATTGTAACACCCTTGATGCAGCTATATCTCCTACGTGTCAGAGCATGACTTAGAGGCATAACCGCATTGAAAGCAATGGCACAAGTAAGGTAATCTTCACAACAACCCATGTAAATAAATAATAGGGGAAAATATACATAGTTGGCTTACACTCGCCACGTCACACAAATACATGAATAACATTACAATCATCCAATACACTCATGGTCCGACTACGGTACCAAAATAAAGATCAACCCCCACATGCGACAAAGTCCCCGATCGCCCCAACTGGGCACCACTACTGATCATCTGGGAAACACACATAGTAACGGCGAGAGTCTTCGTCGAACACCCACTTGAGCTCGGTCATGTCATCTTGAACGGTATCATCGGTCACTGCATCTGGTTTAGGAAGGAATCTACGAGTCACGGGGACTCAGCAATCTCACACCCTCGCGATCAAGACTTTTTAAGCTTATAGGTAAGGCAAAGGTATGATGTGGAGCTGCAGCAAGAGATTAGCATATATGGTGGCTAACCTATTCGCAAAAGAGAGCGAGAAGAGAAGGCAAAGCATGGACGAACAACTATGATCAAGAAGTGATCCTAGAACAACCTACGCCAAGCATTACTCCAACACCGTGTTCACTTCCCGGACTCCACCGAGAAGAGACCATCACGGTTACACACGCGGTTGGTGCATTTTAATTAAGATAAGTTTCATGTTATCTACAACCGGACATTAACAAATTCCCATCTGCCCATAACCACGGGCACGGCTTTCGGAAGTTCAAATCCCTGCAGGGGAGTCCCAACTTAGCCCATCACAAGCTCTCACGGTCAACGAAGGATATTCCTTCTCCCAAGACAATCCGATCAGACTCGGCATCCCGGTTACAAGACATCCTCGACAATGGTAAAAACAAGTCCAGCAACACCGCCCGAATGTGCCGACAAATCCCGATAGGAGCTGCACGTATCTCGTTCTCAGGGCACACTCAAATGAGCGCTCCATACAACTAAAACCAAACCTCGAGTTTCCCCGTGGGGGCGCTGCACAGGGCTCTAGTTTGGACCAACACTCGGAGGAGCACTGGCCCGAGGGGGTTTAAATAAAGATGACCCTCGGGCTCCCGGAACCCAAGGGAAAAAGATTCTAGGAGGAAAATGGTAAAACCAAGGTTGGGCATTGCTGGAGGAGTTTTATTCAAGGTGAACTATCAAGGGGTTCCCATTATAACCCAACCGTGTAAGGAACGCAAAATCCGGGAACATAACACCGATATGACGGAAACTAGGGCGGCAAGAGTGGAACAAAACACTAGGCAAAAGGCTGAGCCTTCCACCCTTTACCAAGTATATAGATGCATTAAGATAACAAGATAATATGGCGATATACCAACAATAAACAATGTTCCAACAAGGAACGATCTCCAATCTTCACCAGCAACTAGCAATGCTATAAGAGGGGCTGAGCAAAGCGGTAACATAGCCAAACAACGGTTTGCTAGGACATGGTGGGTTAGAGGTTTGGCATGGCAATATGGGAGGCATAATAAGCAAGTGGTGGGTATCGTAGCATAGGCATAGCAAAAGAGCGAGCATCTAGCAAGCAAAGATAGAAGTGATTTCGAGGGTATGGTCATCTTGCCTGCAAAGTTGTCAGAGTTGCCTTGATCCTCGTAAGCGAACTCAACGGGCTCCTCATTCACGAACTCATCTCCCGGCTCTACCCAAACAAGAACAACAAGCAAACGGAACACAATCAACCACGTGCAATGCTCAAACAACATGATGCAAACATCGTATGATATGCGGGATGCGGTATGTGATGCATATGCAAGATTTGACAAGGAATGATTGAACCTAGCCTCAACTTGGAAATCCAAGAGTGCCACTGGAAAGGTGAGGTGATTTTGGTTGAAATTGATATAAAGATCACCGGAATCGGATGCACGGTGTGGAAATGGCAAGCAAAACAAATATGGCACCGGTTTGCGATAATCAGCAAGTGACCAACTAAATGCATCAAGATAAATATGCTACAACACTCACACATGACAACAAAATACATGGCAGGGATCCACTCATGATGCTTGACAAAAGATGAACACTGAGCTACGGCTAATTCATCCATTAACAGGTTAAAACAAGCATGGCAAAAGAGCAAATGATAACATGTTTCAGACTTAGTGAAATTAACACAAGTCTGGAATTTAACATCAGGAAGCACACTTTAGAGCATGAAAACTACATGCTAAAGGAATTTAACATGGCAAATCAAGGCATGGCATGAAGCTACTCAAAGCACTTAACAAAAGTCCCTTAGTGACCTTGAGCCAAAAGGGGTCAGATAATACAATTGCAAGCATGTGAACATGGCAAAAACATAAACAGATTCAGACTTAGTGAAAAACTGGAGCATGCAAAACAGTTAACGAGTAGGCATGTTTACGAGCTCGATGCACTCACTAAAGAGCATGTCATGACAAACTAAGCATACACACATCAAGAAGACTTGGCATAGGAGCTAGACATGGCAAGAACAACAACATAGCATGCACGGATCAATAGCAACATCCTCGGCAAAATCGCTAAACATGTCAACAATCTGCCAGGATCATTTTATAGCAAAAGTAGAGCTCGATTGACTCAAGCTAGAGTGCTCCATAAATTCAAATAAAGACATGGATGGATAGAGCACCACAATGTTAACACAACATCCTTACAGATCATCCTCAAAAGAGCCACGGATCACTAGGAAACAACATGAACATATGGCATAACAACAAAAACAGAACAAGGACTTAGTGAAATTCTAAGTCCCTAAAATCAGCGTTACCGATTACGCTACTTTTCAAGCTTGTGCTAGTCACCACAAATATCACAAAAGTACATGGCAAGCACCTCTGTAAAGATGGCATGGCATTCATCAAAACACATGTAGAGCTCAGGATCATAGCATGCACACATTAATCATGGCAAAAATGACAAAATGCTATTTGCTGAAACAGATCTGACATATTCACCACATAGCCCTCATCCAACAGCATTTCAGACATCAATATGAGCTCAAATGAAAATGATGTAATGAGATGAAATGATGTACTCGTCAAGACGAACATTTTGATATGCTACACGCACGAATCGGAGCTACGGATGCAGAGTTATGGCATGTGAAAGAATGCAAAAAAATAGGGTTAGAGGAGAAAAAGTCAACCGAGGGAGGTTTCAGATCTGGATCCGGGCGGTTACTGTAGCTTCACGCGACGAGGTTCGCCGGAAATGGCCGCGGCGGTGGCCGGAGACTCGCCGGGAACTGCGGAGGAGGGACAGGGTGGCCGGATCCGGCGACTCGACGCTCGCCGGTGGCCGGACGGTGACGGCGGCGGCGAACTCGACCTCGGGCGGCGCGGCGGAGACGAGCTGCGGCGCGGGGCGTCACCGGTGACGGGGTCGGGCGCGGCGGCCGGAGATAGAGGCAGTGGAGCAGCGCGATGAGGCGGGCGAAGCGGCGCCGGACACGGGGGCGGCGCCTGATCGCGAGGAGGCGGGGAGGCGGCACTCGCCCAGGGCCGGGAGGGCCTGACGCGGGTCGCATGGGCCTGGCGGCAGAGGAGGGCGGCGAAGTGGAGCAGAGCGCCACGTGTCGAGTAGGGATTGGCGGGGAGGTGTGTCCGGCGCCGGCGGACAATGTCCGGCGCGGCGCGAGCGGATTTTTAGGGTTAGGGGGGAGAGGAGACCCGAGATTTTCGGGAGGGGAGCTAGTTTTATAGGTAGAGGGAGCTAGGAAGCTCCAAATGAGGTGCGGTTTTCGTCCACGCGATCGTGATCGAATGCTCTAGACGATGGAGGGGTTTTTGCTAGGTTTTGGGCCAAATTGGAAGGGTGTTGGGCTGCAACACACACGAGGCCTTTTCGGTCGCTCGGTTAACCGTTGCAGTATCAAACGAAGTCCAAATGGCACGAAACTTGACAGGCGGTCTACTGGTAGTAAACCAATGCCGCATGACAAGTCTCGGTCCAATACGGAAATGTTTAACCCCCACACACGAAAAGAGGAAGAAAGGACCACCGGAGGACATAGGAGCGCCGAAATGCAAAACGAACAACGGGGAAAATGCTCGGATGCATGAGATAAACACGTATGCAAATGCAATGCACATGATGACATGATATGAGATGCATGACCAAGACAACAACACACAAAGACAAAACCCCAACAACGACGAAGTGAAATAACTTAGTGCCGGAAACAGCAAGAGTTGGGATACATATAAGGTAAATTACATCCGAGGTGTTACACCAATCTTCAGAGTTGTGTTTAATTCTTTCCAAAAGATCCCATCGGAATTCAATAGTCTTCTTCATAAAAGAACCAGCACAAGAAGTATCAAGCATGGTTTGATCATTACGAGAAAGCCGAGCATAAAAGTTCTGGATAATAATTTCCCTTGAGAGCTCATGATTGGGCCATGAATATAACATTGAATTAGGCCTCCCCCAAGCTAGAGTGATACTTTCTCCTTCATGAGGCCAAAAATTATATATATAATTCCGATCACGGTGAACTAGATGCATAGAATAAATTTTTTGGTGGAACTCCAATTTCAAACGATTCCAATTCCAAGATCCAATATCATCGCATAGCCTATACCATGCCAATGCTTTTTCCCTTCAAAGATAAAGGGACAACCTTTTTCATAACTTCATCCCTGGGTAAACATGCAATCTTAAACAATCCACAAATTTGTTCTACGTATATCAAGTGCATATCAGGATGTTCGGCTCCATCTCCTGCATAAGGATTAGCCAGTAGTTGTTCTATCATACCCGAAGAAATTTCATATTCAATATTTTCTGTAGGTGCAGTAGGTTGATGGGTAACGAATTTTGGTTCTAGATGAGGTGAATATACCCCGAACAAACCCCAAAGGATTGTTTTCCATAGTAACAAGTGACAATAAATTTCAGCACACTATATAAATGTTTCCTTACCAAATTCCACTTACCAAAGGCGCTTCACTCCCCGGCAACGGCACTAGAAAATAGCCTTGATGAATCACAAGTATATATGATCAATTGTAGCTCTTTTTGATAAGTAAGAGTGTCGAACCCAACGAGGAGCAGAAGGAAATGGAAAGTAGTTTTCAGTAAGGTAATGTCTGCAAGTGCTGAAACTATAAGTAGTGGAATAGTTTGATAGCAAGATAATTTGTAACGAGAAAGTAATGATAGTAGTAGCAAAAGTGCAGCAACGTAGCCCAATCCTTTTGAGGCAAAGGACTGGCCAAAACGGTCTCTTATGATAAGCAAAGCATTCTTGAGGGTACACGAGAATTTCATCTAGTCACTTTCATCATGTTGGTTTAATTCGTGTTCAGTACTTTGATAATTTGATATGTGGGTGGATGGTGCTTAGGTGCTGTTGTTACTTGAACAAACCTCCTACTTGTGATTAACCCTCCTGCAAGCATTCGCAACTACGAGGAAAGTATTAAGAATAAATTCTAACCATGGCATGAAACTTTTGGATCCAATCGGTCCCTTATGGAATAGCGCATAAACTGGGGTTTAAGCTTCTGTCACTCTCGCACCCCATCATCTAATTGCTACTCCACAATGCATTACCTTAAGCCCAAATATGGTGAAGTGTCATGTAGTCTATGTTCACATGACACCACTAAGGAAATCACAACATACATACTATCAAAATATCCAACACATATCAAATTCACATGATTACTTGCAACATGATTTCTCTCGTGACCTCAAGAACAAAGGTAACTACTCACAAATGATAAACATGCTCATGATCAGAGGAGTATTGAATAGCATATTGGATTTGAATAGATAGTCTTCCACCAAATAAACCATATAGTAATAAACTATAAGATGTAATCAACACTACTAGTCACCCACAAGCACCAATCTATAGTTCTGATAACAATATTGAACACAAGAGATGAACTAGGGTTTGAGAGGAGATGGTGCTGTTGAAGATGTTGATGGAGATTGCCATCCCCAAGATGGGAGAGTTGTTGGTGATGATGATGACGATGATTTCCCCCTCCGAGAGGGAAGTTCCCCTGGCGGTATCGCTTTGCCGGAGCAAAAAAGTGCTCCTGCCCAAGTTCCGCCTCGAGACGGCGGTGCTCCGTCCCGAAAGTCCTCTCCTTATTTTTTCTAGGTCAAAACAACCTATATACCAGAAGATGGGCAACAGAGGTGGGCCTAGGTCAGCACAACCCACCAGGGCGCGCCTGGGGTCCTTGGTGCGCCCAGGTGGGTTTTGCCCCTCTGGTGGGCCCCCTCTGGTAGTTATTTGCTCCAATAATTCTTAAATATTTCATAAAAAATATCCATGAAGTTTTTGCTTGTTTGGAGTTTTGCAGAATAGATAGCCCGACGTAGCTTTTCCAGGTCCAGATTTCCAGCTGCCAGAATTCTACCTCTTGGCTCCTCTTCTTTCGTTGAGTCATAGGACAATCGTACTATTAAGAGGGGTGTAGCGTTTGAAGCTTTGATTCTGATGCTAAACCCAAAACCTATGAAAGCTGTGAGAGAAATCTCTTTGTGCTCTGAGCAAATACTCTCCAGCAAGAGACTGTGATCTTCTTTGCTGTGAGAGACTTGACTCAGACCGAGGATTTAGCTGTAGCAACCCGGCATCGGACGGTCAAGTCTCTGTGCTTAAGTGTCATCCCTAGATCGGTATTGCTGACACACATAGTGCTCGAGGATTTATAACATAGTTCAATCACACACTTATTACATCAAATGTCTCAAAAGAGAACTTATTACAATAATATGGCTGAATTCCATCTAAATACAATAACAGCGGAAGCTTCGAAGGTAGAAGAGTCCATCCAACTCCACGGCAAAACTGCGTGCATGACAACGACCTAGCGCACCTTACTGTTCGTCTGAAAATTCTACAACATAATACGTTGCAGCCTATGTAGGTCAGCACATGGAATATGCTGGCAAGATAACACTATAGAGCAATGAACAAATAACAACTATCACTACATGCATATATGGCTGGTGGAGGCTCTACGGTTATCATTTGCATAAAGCTAATTTTTCCCTACAACAAAGGAATATATTTTATTTAACTACCAAGTTGGTTGAAAATTTATTGAGAAGGTTCCCCCAACTCAATCCCAAAATAATAAGTATAACCCAACAAATTAATTAAGTAAAATGATGAGATCAAACCAATAATTCAAGTACCAGATACTCAAGATGTGTATAACCAGGGACACGGCTAACCATGATTAGTTTATACACTCTGCAGAGGTTTGCGCACTTTTCCCCACAAGACTTGATCTCTTCCGTTGGATTTCTCGCACAACGTGATGTTTGAGAAATGGATGACCGAGACACAGTCTTTCAGAAGCATTAACTCTTTACTCTGGGTAGACAGTACCACCTACATCCCCTACATCTGCTATCCTACCACTGAAAGAGGTCACACAACTTACACAACTATGACAGAGCCCATAATGGCTTGTGGCTGCACACGGAAGTTTCTAGCATGAAAAATCTTGTGATCCCTTTGAGCCTGGGTGGCAAACCATAGGATGATCACACAAGACAACACTGGATTGCTCCAGGTGCCCGCAACCATCCACCCGATGTGTGTTAAAGTAGCCACCTTAAGTTTAACCATTAATTAATAATAACTCTCACGTCTGTCAGGGATCACTCAAACCAATCCACGTCTACTAGCATAGAATAGTAGTATAAGTATAACGTAGAACTCCCAGGGTTTGAATAAAAGTCAACAGGTTCCTACCTCATCAACTACTTCCCAATTACCCACATGTTGTCAAATCCTACTCAATGCAATGTTTGAGGGTTGAAACTAATGCATAAAACTAGGTAATAAGGGATATGATCAAAGTGTTACTTGCCTTGCTGACGATCGGAAAACCCTAGTGATTCGTAGTAGCAGGCCCCGCACTCCGGAAACTCTATCGTGAAAAAATAATAGCATACATAAGAACTCAAGCATAAGATGCAAAGTTAAAACCCAAAAGAAAAGATCCAAACAAAAATTTCAAGTGAAGAGCTTCGATTTGCAAAAAGAATCAATCGAATCGGAGCTATGAAACTCAAACTATGATCAAAAGAAGTCCGAAATCAAATCTTCTTGAAACCAAATTTTAAACTTTCAAAATCATATTCAAGTTTCTTATCTGGAAAGATGGGAAGAAGACGAAGATTTTGGCGTTGGTTTCACTGGATTTGGACAAACGAGCAAAAAGTAGCGGAGGTTTGAAGTTCAGGGACTAATCTGTAAGAAAAGTTATTACGGATAGGTCCCTGGCCGAAAATAGAACTAAAAAGAAAAAATCTATCGGACGAACGTCCGCTAACAGAGGCTAACGAACGATATCGTTCGCTACAAGAAACTAACGGGTGAACGTTCACTAAAAAGCAAACCATAAATATAAAACCGATCTAACGAAATAAACCAAAATAATAAAAAACCGGCAAGATAATCGACTAACCGGGATGGTTTTTACCTATTAAACGGCTTCGACCAGCGGCGGTCAGCGGCGAGCAGGGCGGCGTCTTCGGCGAGCGGGCGAGGCAGCGGCGACGGCTACGCGACGCGGGCGGCAGCTTGCGGCGGCGACGCTGGTGACGGCGGGGCGGGGTGAGATAGAGGTTGAGGTGGGGTCACGACTTATAAGGAGGGGACGGGGAAGTCCGACTTGCAGCAGGGGCAAGCGGCGGCGGCGACTCCGACGCGGACTCCGCCGGGAGTCCGGCGCGAGCACGGGGACGAGGCACGGCGCGCTGGGCTGGCCCAGAAACCTTTTTTTTATAAAAAATAAATTTTGCCATGAACAAAAATCCTAATAAAATATAAAAAACCTAAAAAAATTCCAGAAACAATTTTCCTCGTCCAAACCTAATATTTGGGACAAGATGAACATTTTCCTGGACTAAAATGAAATTTTCAAAAATTCATGTTTTCTCTAATTCAAATAAAATAGTAGATAAAATGCAAATAATAAAAAAAATTGATTTTAGAAATTTCTTCTCCAATATTTCTCTTCTGTTGAAGGAATCATATTATCTTCTCTCATTTATTTTTATTGTTGGAAATAATTGGAGAGAAAATATTAAAATCAAATTGATCCTCTTTTCAAATTTGAAGATAAATTCAAATATGAAAATCTGTGAAACCTCCAACTCTCTCCTTGGGTCCTTGAGTTGCTTAAGATTTCTAGGATCAGAACCAAATGCAAATAAAAAAAATATGATATGCATAGGATGATCTATGTATAACATCCAAATTGAAAATTGGGATGTTACAAACCTACCCCCCATAAGATGAATCTCGCCCTCCAGATTCGGGTTGGCTAGAAAATAGGTGTGGGTTGTCTTTCCGTAGGTCTTCCTCTTGCTCCCAGGTGGCTTCCTCCTCAGTATGGTGGCTCCACTGAAATTTGCAAAACTTGATAACCTTGCTGCGTGTAACTCGGCTGGCAAACACGAGAATCTTGACGGGTTTCTCCTCGTAGGTTAGGTCACTCTCCAACTGAATTGCTTCCAGGCGCACCGTATCTCTCAAAGGAATATCGGCCATCTCGGGATGGCACTTCTTCAACTGGGAAACGTGAAACACATCATGAACTCCTGACAAACCTTCGGGTAATTCCAACTTGTAGGCCACTTCTCCCATACGTTCCAAAACTCGATATGGTCCTACAAATCTTGGGGCTAACTTTCCTTTAACTCCAAATCATTTGACACCTCGCAGTGGTGACACACAAATATATGCCCTGTCTCCAATTTCATAGACTACCTCTTTGCGTTTAGTGTCAGTATAACTTTTCTTCCTGGACTGAGCCTTCTCTTCAGATTCTTTGATTAAATCTGGCCCGAACAACTGACAGTCTCCAACTTCATCCCACATCAATGGTGTCCTGCACCTCCTTCCATACAAAGATTTGAAAGGGGCCATCTTCAAACTAGCCTGATAGCTGTTGTTTTTAGAGAACTCTGTGCAAGGCAAATTATCATCCCAACAAGATCCATAATCTAGCGCACAAGCCCTCAACATGTCTTCCAGAATCTGATTGACTCTCTTGGTGTGTCCATCTGTCTGCGGATGAAAGGCTGTACTGAACTCTAACCTTGTACCCAAAGTCTGGTGTCAATGATTCCAAAACTTCGAGGTAAACTGTGTTCCTCGATCTGATACAATGGTCCTCGGAACTCCATGCAGACATATGATCCTGGTCATATATATCATGGCCAACTTCGCACTCATATAGGTGGTCTTCGTGGGAATAAAGTGAGCCACTTTGGTCAAGCGATCAACTACTACCCAGATAGAGTCATATCCTGATCGAGTCGTGGGTAATCCGGTGATAAGCTGTAGTAACCCTGCTGACTTCTGGTGTGCTGCCTTAACTCTCTGACATACATGACATACTGCTACATACTCGGCAATATCCTTCTTCTTACCGGTCCACCAGAAACGCTCCATCAAATCCAAATACATCTTAGTGTTTCCGAGGTGAATCGAGTATGGTGAGTCATGAGCTTCCTGAAGTATTAACTTCCCGATCTCTGGGTCAGTGGGCACATAAATACGGTCCTCAAACCATAGAGCTTCATGTTCGTCCTCACGAAAACCCTTGGCTTTTCCTTTACTCATTGTTTCCTTTATTTCTGCAATCTCCTTATCAGTTTTCTGGGCTTCTTGAATCTTTCCCAATAACATGGACTGAACCTCCAATGCTGCAACAAAACCTCTCGGAACTATCTCCAAATGAAGTTCCTTGAGATCGTCGACTAACTCCTACGGTAATCCTCCGGTTACGAGAGTGTTGACATAACTCTTGTGGCTCAAAGTGTTGGCTACAACATTGGCCTTTCCTGGATGATAATGTAGCTTCATGTCATAATCCTTTATGAGCTCCAACCATCTCCTCTGCCTAACATTCAACTCCTTCTGTGTGAAAATATACTTCAAACTCTTATGGTCTGTGTATACGTTACAATGGTTTCCAATAAGAAAATGTCTCCAGGTCTTGAGCGCATGCACTACGGCTGCTAACTCCAAATCATGTGTGGCATAATTCAACTCATGAGGTCGAAGTTGACGTGAGGCATATGAAACAACTCTTCTGCCCTGCATAAGTACACCTCCAAGTCCCAGGCGAGAAGTGTCGCAATAAACTTGGAAATCCATGCGTATATCGGGAAGAATTAGCACTGGGGCGGTAACCAAACGTTTCTTCAATTCCTGAATACTGGCCTCACATTCCTCGGTCCATTTGAATTTGGTGTCCTTCTTCAACAACTCTGTCATGGGCTTTGCAATCTTGGAAAAATTCTCAATGAACCTCCTATAGTATCCTGTGAGTCCAAGAAAATTGCGGATCTCTCTAGCTGAGGTGGGTGCCAGCCACTCAGTGACAGACTGGACCTTGGTAGGGTCGACTGCTATACCTTCTCCTGATATAACATGCCCAAGAAATCCAACTTCCTTCAACCAAACTCACATTTGCCGAACTTGGCGTAAAGCTAATGCTCCCTGAGCTTCTCGAGAACTAAGCGCAAATATTCCTTGTGTTCTTCTTTGTTCTTCGAGTACACCAATATGCCATCAATGAACACCACAACAAACTTATCCAATAACTCCATGGACACCTTATTCATCATGCTAATAAAATAGGTAGGGGCGTTAGTCAATCCAAAAGACATGACCGTGTACTCATATAGCCCATATCTTGTGGTAAAGGTTGTCTTGGGTATATCATGTTCTCGGATCTTCAGCTGGTGGTACCCTGATTGAAGATTGATCTTGGAGAATACTTTAGCTCCCTGCAGCTAGTCGAACAAATCATTGATCATCAGTAGTGGGTACTTGTTCTTGATCGTCACCTCATTCAATGCACGATAATCAACAACTATTCTCAAAGATCCTTCCTTCTTCTCAACTAAGAGCACTAGGGCTCCCCACGGTGATGAACTTGGTCGAATATAACCTTTCTCCAATAACTCCTTAATCTGTTTCTTAATTTCCTCCAGATCATTCGCGGGCATCTGATACGGTCTCTTTGATATTGGTCTGGTGCCAGGCAACAACTCTATCAAAAATTCTATGTCTCGATCTGGTGGCATGCCTAGTAATTCCTCTAGAAATACATCAGGGTAATCCTTCACAAGTGGCACTTCCTCCTGAACAACTCCCGAGAGGGAATTTACTTGAGTCCTCCTTGGCACACGCCTAGATACATACTTGATCCTCTTTCCCTCAGGGGTGGTGAGTAGTATCGACTTACTAGCACAGTCGATGCTTCCTCCATACTTCGATAGCAAATCCATGCCTAGTATTATATCCAATCCTTGTGACTCCAAAATTACTAGGTCTGAGGGGAAAACATGGCTACCAATGGTTAATGGTAACCGATCACACCATCGGCTGGCCATATACTCTGCTCCTGGCGAGCTTACTAACATGGTTGACCTAAGGGCTAAGGCTGGCAACTTAAACTTGTCCAGCAATCCCCTTGATATGTATGAATGCGATGCACCGGTGTCAAAAAGAACGAGAGCGGTAAATGACTTAATAAAAAACTTACCAATCATTGCGTCAGGCTGCTCTTCAACTTCCTTCATGTTGATGTGGTTCACCTGACCTCCAGTGAAAGCGTTTGTCTTCTTCCCTGAGCTTCCATTGCCATTTCCATTCTTTTCTTCAAGACACTCGGTGGCGTAGTGTCCAGTCTTCCCGCACTTGAAACAAGTAATGTGACTTAGATCCTTCTTGGCGGGTGTAGTGGGGTTGAAACGGTTCTGACTGTTGTTTCCTCCATTCCCATTACCATTCTTGGGGCCATTGTGGTTATGTGAACTCCCTCCATTGTGGGTATGGCCTCCATGGTTATGATGGGTATGTCCTCCCAAGTTTCGAGTAAAACGAGGCTTCTGCTGAGCTCCAGAGTTGTACATCCCCTGTCCATACTTCCTTTTGCGGCTCTCTATCTGTTGTTTCTTGCCTTCAATCATGAGGGCCCTATCAACCAACTCCTGGTAGTTGGCAAATGTTGCCACCATTAACTGCATACTTAGCTCGTCATTCAGCCCTTCCATAAACTTCTCCTGCTTCGCGGCATCTATGGCCACATCATTTGGGGCATAGCGAGCTAACTTACTGAACTCATCCACGTACTCCCCCATAATAGGATTTCCCTGGCGTAAGTTGGGAAACTCACGCTTCTTCATGCTCATAGCTCTGGTTGAGACGTGTGTAGTGCAGAATGCTTGCTGGAACTGATCCCAAGTGACATTGTCTATGGGGAAAGTGGTCGTGTAATTCTCCCACCATGAGGTTGCGGGTCCATCCAGTTGATGTGCGGCAAAGCGCACCTTCTCAGTATCTGTGCAACCTGCGGTGGTCAGCTCCCTTCCCATCTTGCGGAGCCAATCATCAGCCACAATCGACTCGGTGTTACTAGAGAACACCGGTGGATTCAACCTTAGGAAACGGGCTAAGTTGTCAATTGGAGGTGGTGGCGGTGGGCTGTTGTTGTTGCCTTGGTTCTGGACTAGCAACTTCATCAAGGCATTCTGATGTTGGATCAACTGAGTGAGCTCCAATGGGAAGAAAAATCGGGGGTCATGTCTCAGAGGCATCTGATAGGTTTAGAGGGGTGAGAACAGAATAGAGTGAGGTCTAAATGGAAATCACTACCCGTATGCACATGAGACAAACACATTCATTTCATACCACTCAATTCAAACAGGATCATACAATCGATCTAAACTACTATTACAAAATGCTCGGACTATTACTATATACATGGGAGATTACTACTGATAATATGGTGGTCGACTATAAATTTTGATCGGTGGATGACTCCATGATATCTGCTCCAGCTTCGTCTTCATAATCATCATCACTATCGGGGTCAGAGTCGGTGTCGTCGATTATGATGTAGTCTTTAGGATGGTTGTCCTCCGCTGGTTCGGATCTCCCATGAATATTCCTAGCTTCTTCTTCAGGTCTTCACTCTTCACCAACAGTACTGCTATTTCCTCTTCATATCCATCACATGTAGACCTGAGTTCCTGTTCTAGCTCCATGTTCCTGGTCATCACTTTCTTCATGTCTATCATGCTGGCGCACATCTGGTTCTCCTGACGACGAATGTGCTGATTTAACTCCTGGATGTAGGCTGCAATGGATCTATCCTTCCAGGTGCAAATCATTTCCCATTTCTTGTCTCGACGTCCACATATCTGGTAGATGGTGTCCTTAAGATCATTGTGGTATACCTCGCCTATGCATCCAATGGCGATGTGGGCGGCCATGCTCTTTCCTAGACTCCAGGTTGGTGCATCAAAGGAAAACTCTATGGGCTCGGTAACTGGCGTGAATGTCCTTCCCGGAACATAAACTCGAATCATCCAGCGCTCTTCTTCAGGTAAAGTGGCGGTGTAGGTCCCGGTGTAGCTTGGTATTCCGATGCTCAGGTACCTAGTGACTTCCTTCAAGTGTCGTCCAAAAGGTGTCTCTTCATCCGGTTGAGTGAACTTGTTCCTCGGGTCCGCCATCTACAGAGTAGAAAATGGAGAGGAGCCAAAAATGAGTAGAGAAGAGTGTCCTATGGCTTATCCTAGTGGTCGCGTCTGACAGTCAGCGTGGGCTCTGATACCATCTTGTAACGACCCGACCATAGATGTTCAAGTCTTTGTGCTTAAGTGTCATCCCTGGATCGGTATTGCTGACACACACAATACTCGAGGATTTATAATAGAGTTCAATCACACACTTATTACATCGAATGTCTCAAAAGAGAACTTATTAGAATAATATGGCTGAAGGCCATCAAAATACGATAACACCGGAAGCTTCGAAGGTAGAAGAGTCCATCCAACTCCATGGGAAAACTGAGTGCATGACAACGACCTAGCATACCTTACTCTTCGTCTGAAAATTCTGCAACATAATACGTTGCAGCCTGTGTAGGTCAGCACATGGAATATGCTGGCAAGATAACACTATAGAGCAATGAACAAATAACAACTATCACTACATGCATATATGGCTGGTGGAGGCTCTACGGTTATCATTTGCATAAAGCTAATTTTTCCCTACAACAAAGGAATATATTTTATTTAACTACCAACTTGGTTGAAAATCTATTGAGAAGGTTCCTCCAACTCAATCCTAAAATAATAATTATAACCCAACAAATTAATTAAGTAAAGTGATGAGATCAAACCAATAATTCAAGTACCAGATACTCAAGATGTCCATAACCGGGGACACGGCTAACCATGATTACTTTATACACTCTACAGAGGTTTGCGCACTTTTCCCCAGAAGACTCGATCTCCTCCGTTGGATTTCTCGCACTACGTGATGTTTGAGAAATGGATGACCGAGACACGGTCTTTCAGAAGCATTAACTCTTTACTCTGGGTAGACAGTACCACCTACATCCCCTACATCTGCTAGCCTACCACTGAAAGAGGTCACACAACTTACTCAACTATGCCAGAGCCCATAATGGCTTGTGGCTGCACACGGAAGTTTCTAGCATGAAAAATCTTATGATCCCTTTGATCCTGGGTGGCAAACCATAGGATGATCACACGGGTTCTCCAGGATATCCTAGGACAACACTAAATTGCTCCAGGTGCCCGCAACCAATCCGCCCAGATGTGTATTAAAGTAGCCACCTTAAGTTTAACCATCAATTAGTAATAACTATCAAATCTGTCAGGGATCACTCAAACCAATCCACGTCTACTAGCATAGCATAGCAGTATAAGCATGGTCCAGCTCCAGCTCTCTCCTTGGGTCATTGAGATTCTTAAGATTTCTAGGATCACAACCAAATTCAAATAAAAAACATGATATGCATAGGATGATCTTTGTATAAAATCCAAATTGAAAATTGGGATGTTACATTAGCATTACTTGTTCCTCAAGTAATGTTACTGTTGCTCCAAAAATCTGACCGTTGTGAACGTGTCGGTTGGCCATTGGCTGGACCTCGTGTCCAAAATGGTCATTTCCCATCTAGGAAGGCTGTGGCTATAAATAGCCACCCTGCGCCGGCTTTATCCGACGGTTGCTTCGTTTGATTCTGAGAAGATTGTTGAGCAACCTATTCTCCAAGCAATTTGAGTTTAAAATCCACCGAGAGAAAAACCCAAGAGCCAAAGAATTAGATAGTGGTTCAGCATCACTGGAATTTAAGTTTAGTATGCTCCGCCTATTACTCTTGAGAGCTACAAACTCTCTAGATGGTTAGGTGTCAATTTCTTCAGAGACCAAGAGTGATTGTGGTTCTCTAAGAAGAAGTCTGTAAAGGTTCGGAGATCGCCTTCAAGTATCTACCACGAGTGATCGTCATCGGTTGACGAATCGATTGTCGAGGAGAATAGGGTGAAGAGAGTTTATCTTTCGTGTTAAGTCATAGCCCCTCCAGCCAGATGTAGTCCTTGTGCAGAAGGACGAACTGGTCGAACAAATACCTTGTCGCCATCGAGCATCTTCGGTTACCTCTATCATTTATGTTTAGCTTTGATGCATTTTATTCATGTGATTTACTTCGATGCATGTTTTACTTTTCATTCAGTACTCTACTGTAGTTCACCGTAATTGTTTTTCATTCATTCCACTACTGGGTTCTGAGAGATTTACGTTTTCCGAAGAAAACTTAAAATTCCCATTCACCCCCTCTGGTAAACATACTTCGTTCCTACAGGTAGCAAATCACTAAAATTATTATTTAACATTGCATACTAAATGCCTCTACATATTTAATACTCCTATCCTAAAATAGAATCATTGGACCAGCAAATAGATGCAAACATAACAGCAATCTGTCAAAATAGGACAGTCTGTAAAGAATGCAAGAAGATTCATACTTATCTAACTCCAAAAATTCTGAAAAATTACCACCCTGTAGAAAATTTGTTGATTCTTTTTTATAAAAATTTGAAGATTTTATCATGTTCTGACATTTCACAAATATTCAAAATATAACAACAAACTTTCTGTTTTCAAACAGCAACATATAGACTTGAAAAATAAGCATGGTAAAGGCTATACTTGACACTTTTATTGAAATAAAAGATGAGAACATTACTCCAAATAACATAAAGCAATTCCTAATAAAATAAAATGACGCTCCTAACAAAACTCATATCATGTGATGAATAAAATATAGCTCCAAGTGAGGTTACCGATAATGTGGGAGACGAAAGAGGGGATGCCTTCCAGGGTATCCCCAAGCTTAGTTGCTTGGGTATTCCTTGAATATTACCTTGGGGTGCCTTGGGCATCCCCG
This sequence comes from Triticum aestivum, assembly GCF_018294505.1. NCBI lineage: Eukaryota > Viridiplantae > Streptophyta > Magnoliopsida > Poales > Poaceae > Triticum > Triticum aestivum. The sequence continues at coordinate 439,509,100 of NC_057803.1, read as the reverse complement.
GGCTTAGGTTCTTTTCACTCCTTATTCTCCTCATGTCGATATCTCACCCAAAACATGAAAACATCAATCACACAAAACTCAACAGAACTTCGTGAGATAGGTTAGTATGATAAAGAGAAAATCATTCAGTTGGGTACTGTCAAAGACAACATTCATAATTTTTCTCACACAATACCTATTGTAACCTATCATTTCTATAATTTATATTGACCAATATAAGCCATAGAAACTAGGAAGCAAGCAAACTATGCATTGAAAACAGAATCTATTAAAAACAGAACAGTTTGTAAAGATCTGGACAATGATCATACTTCTGTAAACCCAAAAAATCTGAAAAATCAGGACAATGTAGGCAATTTGTATATAAATCATGTGTAAAAAATTCACAATTTTATCGCATTTCAGTGAATTTAAAAAATTATGTTACTGGAAGCAAAAGTTTTTGTTTTTGCACATAATCAAGTTAACTATCATCCACACTACCCCAAAGGCTTTACTTGGCACTTCATTGAAACAAAAGCTATAAAACATGATTACTAAAGTAGCTTAATCATGTGAGCACACAAAAACAGTAGGTATAAATATTGGGTTGTCTCCAAACAAGCGATTTCCTTTAATGCCTTTTAGTTAGGCATGATGATTCTAATGATGCTCACACAAAAGTAGAGAATTGAAGCATAGCGGGAGCATCATGAATCACATGGAAAGAACATTTAAGTCTAACCCACTTCCTATGCTTAGGAATTTTGTGAGCAAACAATTTACGGGAACAAGAATCAACTAGCATAGGAAGGCAAAACAAGCATGACTTCAAAACTTTCAACACATAGAGAGGAAACTTGATATTATTGCAATATGTAAAAGCATATATTCCTCTCTCATAATAATTTTCAGTAGCATCATGAATGAACTAAATAATATAACTATCACATAAAGCATTCCATTCATGACCTACGAGCATAGAATTTTTACTACTCTCCACATAAGCAAATTTATTTTCATTCATAATAGTGGGAGAAAACTCAACAAAATAACTATCATGTGATACTTGATTGGCATAATCATATTGAGAATTAAAATTATGATTTCAAGTTCCATGGTTATCATTATTCTTATAGCATATATATCATCACAATAATCATCATATATAGCAACTTTTTATCATAGTCAGTTGAAACCTCTTCCAAAATAGTGAATTCATCATCAAATAAAGTAATGACCTCACCAAATCCACATTTATCAATATTGTAATTCGATTCAACACCCTCCAAAATTGTGGGATCATTACCTAAAGTTGACACTCTTCCAAACCCAATTTCATCAATATAATCATAATAAATAGGAGGCATGATATCATCATAATAAAAATTCTCATCAAAACTTGGGGGATTAACAATATCATATTCATCAAACATAGCATCCCCAAGCTTATGGCTTCCCATATCATTAGCATCATGTATATTCAAACAATTCTTACTAACAACATTGCAATCATGCTCATCATTCAAAAGATTTTATGCCAAACTTTTTATTGAATTCTTCTTCTATCAATTGAGCACAATCTTCCGCACCATCATTTTCAAGAAAGACATTATAAAGATGAATAATATGAGGCAACCTCAATTCTATTTTTTGTAGTTTTCTTTTATAGACTAAACTAGTGATAAAACAAGAAACTAAAAGATTCAGTTGCAAGATCTAAAGATATACCTTCAAGCACTCACCTCCCTGGCAACGGCGCCAGAAAAGTGCTTAATGTCTAGTACACAATTTATTCTTGTAGACTTGTGTTGGGCCTCCAAGCGCAGAGTTTTGTAGGACAGTAGCAATTTTCCCTCAAGTGGATGACCTAAGGTTTATCAATCTGTGGGACGCGTAGGATGAAGATGGTCTTTCTCAAACAACCCTGCAACCAAATAACAAGAGTCTCTTGTGTCCCCAACACACCCAATACAATGGTAAATTGTATAGGTGCACTAGTTCGACGAAGAGATGGTGATACAAGTGTAATATGGATAGTAGATATGGGTTTTTGTAATCTGAAAATATAAAAACAGCAAGGTAGCAAGTACCAAAAGTGAGCAAAAACGGTATTGCAATGCTTGAAACAAGGCCTAGGATAGTGCAGAATCTCTCAAGAATGCTAACATAATTAAATCATATGGCAATCCCTCAACGTGCAACAAAGAATCACTCCAAAGTTTCTATCGAAAAATGTAGGACGAAAACATGCATCGACCCATATGCATAGATTACCCCAATGTCACCTTGGGAATCCGCGAGTTGAGTGCCAAAACATACATCAAGTGAATCAATATAATACCACATTGTCACCACGAGTATCCATATGCAAGGCATGCATCAAGTGTTCTCAAATCCAATATTCAATCCAACGTAACGAAACCTCAAGGAACAAGACTCAATTCATCACAAGAAGGTAGAGAGGGAAGAACACCATAAGATCCAAATATATTAACAAAGCTCACGGTACATCAATATCATGCCAAATCAAGAACATGGGAGAGGGAGCTCAAACACATAGCTACTAGTACATACCCTCAGCCCCGAGGGTGAACTACTCCCTCCTCATCATGGTGGCCGCCGGGATGATGAAGATGGCCTCCGGTGATGATTTCCCCCTCTGGTAGGGTGCTGGAACGGGGTCCCGATTGGTTCTTCGTGGCTACAGACGCTTGCCATGGAAGAACTTCTCATCTAGGGTTCTTTCTGGGGTTTTGGGTATTCATATGAATTTTTGCATCGGTCTCATGTCAAGGGGGTGCTCGAGGGGCCCACAAGCTCGGGAGGCGTAATGACCCACAAGTATAGGTGATCGATCATAGTCCTTTCGATAAGTAAGGTCCCGAACCCAACGAGGAGCAGAAGGAAATGACAAGCGGTTTTCAGCAAGGTATTCTCTGCAAGCACTGAAATTATTGGTAACAGATAGTTGTGTGATAAGATAATTCGTAACGGGTAATGAGGGAGTCCTGGATTAGGGGGTCTCCGGACAGCCAGACTATATCCTTTGGTCGGACTGTCTGACTATGAAGATACAAGATTGAAGACTTCGTCCCGTGTCCAGATGGGACTCTACTTGGCGTGGAAGGCAAGCTAGGCAATACGGATATGTATATCTCCTCCTTTGTAACTAACCTTGTGTAACCCTAGCCCCCTCCGGTGTCTATATAAACCGGAGGGTTTAGGTCCGTAGGACAACATACAATCATACCATAGGCTAGCTTCTAGGGTTTAGCCTCTCCGATCTCATGGTAGATCAACTCTTGTACTACTCATATTATCAAGAATAATAAAGAAGGACGTAGGGTTTTACCTCCATCAAGAGGGCCCAAACCTGGGTAAAACATCATGTCCCCTGCCTCCTGTTACCATCCGCCTTAGTCGCACAGTTCGGGACCCCCTACCCGAGATCCGCCGGTTTTGACATCGACATTGGTTCTTTCATTGAGAGTTCCTCTGTGTCGTCGTTGTTAGGCTTGATGGCTCCTTCGATCATCGATAGCGATGTAGTCCAGGGTGAGACTTTTCTCCCCAGACAGATCTTTGTATTCGGCGACTTCGCACTGCGGGCCAACTCGCTTGGCCATCTGGAGCAGATCGAGAGTTACGCCCCTGGCCATCAGGTCAGGTTTGGAAGCTTAAACTACACGGCCGATATCCGCGGAGACTTGATCTTCGACGGATTCGAGCCCCTGCCTAGTGCGCCACACGGCCATGATGAGCATGATCTAGCTCTGCCATCGAACAATGTCTAGGAGATCACGCTGGCAACCGCTCCGACCCTCAATTCGGAGCCAGCTACGCCTTCCATGGGCGGGTGGATAGACCCCACCATGGAGGCCACACTCTCATCGGTGATCGAGCCGTGTATTGACCTTACCCTTCATGAGAGCCGTGACGCCGAACTACCGGATTCCTCTCGGGCCATGGACTCCCAACCGCCTGCGCCCATGCCTATCGAATCCGATTGGGCGCCGATCATGGAGTTTACCTCCACGGATATCTTTCAGCACTCGCCCTTCGGGGACATGCTGAACTCATTAAGGTCTCTCTCCTTGTCAGGAGAGTCCTGGACGAACTATGTCCGGTGGGATTGGGATGGGGATGACGAAGAAATTCGCCGCCCACCCACCACCCACTTAGTAGCCACTATCGACGACTTAACCGACATGCTTGACTTTGACTCCAAAGACATCGACGGCATGGACGACGATGCGGGAGGCGAAAAGGAACCACTGCCCACCGGGCACTGGACAACCACCTCATCATATGATATATACATGGTGGACACACCCAAAGAAGGCAATGGCGATGAGACAGTGGAGGATGACCCCTCCAAAAAGCAACCCAAGCGCCGGCGTCAGCGGCGCCGCTCTAAGTCTCGCCAAAGCAAAAGCGGTGACCCCGACACAGGAGATAATAGCACTCCGGACAGTGCCGAAGACGACAACAATCCCCTCCAGCAAGATTTAGGGCAGGAGGATGGAGAAGCCAGCCCTCCAGAGAGAGCGGCAGATGGAGAGGCAGAGGATGATAATTACATGCCTCCCTCCGAAGACAAGGCAAGCCTCGACGATGACGAATTCGTCGTGCCTGAGGATCCCGTCGAACAAGAGCGCTTCAAGCGCCAGCTTATAGCCACGACAAATAGCCTTAAGAAAAAGCAACAGTAGCTTCAAGCTGATCAAGATTTGCTAGCTGACAGATGGACTGAAGTCCTTGCGGCCAAGGAATATAAACTCGAACGCCCCTCCAAAAGTTACCTGTAGCGACCAGACCTCAAACAGTCTGATCTCTGTGCTCCGGTGTCATCCCTGGATCAGTAATGCTGACACCACACAGTACTCGGAGGATTTATAACAGAGTAGCAATCACACACTTATTACATCGAGTGTCTCAAAAGAGAGCTTATTACAATAAGTATGGCTTAAGGCCATCTAATAACGATAACAGTAGAAGGCTTGGAAGATAAGTGAGTCCATCAACTCCAACGGCATCACTGAGTATAGAACCACGACCTAAAAACTCCTTAATCATCGTCTGAAAAGTCTGCAACATTAACGTTGCAGCCCGAAAACGGGTCAGCACATGGAATATGCTGGCAAGGTAACACATAGAGAGTAATGGAATGAAACAGCTATACTATATGCATATTTGGCTGGTGGAAAGCTCTATGGTTACAGTTTTGCGTAAAGCCAATTGTTCCCTACTTCAATGGAATAAAATTTAATTACTATCATGGTGGTTGTTAAACATTGAGAATGGTTGACAGCATTCTCAATCCCAATTAAAATCATCATTAAACATAACCCAACAAAATTAATTTAGAGTAACATGTTGAGATTCACATGATAATCCAAGTACTAGATACTCAAGATGTCCATAACCGGGGACACGGCTAACCATGATTAGTTTATTACACTCTGCAGAGGTTTGCGCACTTTTCCCCACAAGACTCGATCGCCTCCGTTTGGTTTCTCGCACTACATGGTGTTTGAGAAGACGGATGACCGAGACATAGTCTTTCAGAAGCGCTAGCACCTTACGATCGGGTAGACCGTACCACCTACATCCCCTACATCTGCTAGTCTACCACTGTAAGAGTTCGCACAACTTAGTCAACTATGCTAGAGCCCATAATAGCTTGTGGCTGCACACGGAAGTTTCTAGTATGAATAGTCTCATGATCCCTTTGAGCCTGGGTGGCGGTCCAAAAGAAAACAGGCAAGTCCTGGAATACCCAGGTGCCTCAATCCACCCAGATGTGTGTTTAAGTTGCCACCTTAGATAAACCATTAATTAACAATCTCACATCTGTCATGGATTTCACTCACCCAATCCACGTCTACTAGCATAGCATGGCATAATAAGCAAACGTAGAAGTAACTCCCAAAGGTTTGATAATAAAAGGTAATAAGTACTACCTCATCTACTTCCCATCCCACAATTTAATTAGATCCTAATCATGCAATGTGTGAGGATTGATCTAATGCAATAAAACTTGGTAGTAGAAAAGGTATGATCAAAGTGTTACTTGCCTTGCTGATGATCCGCGAAACCTAATGATTCGAAGTAATAGGCGGCGCACTCCGGGTATTCTATCGCAGACAAACAAACAAGCTTACAATAAGTACTCATCTAATGCACAGGTAAAACTCAAATAAGAGATCTAACCAGAAGGTTCAACTTAAGAACTCCGGTTGGCAAAAAGAATCAAATCGAACGAAGCAACGAAAGTCAAACGGCGAAAGAAAACAACTTCATTCTAGTAATCTGGATCTAGGGCAAATTTTACAGTAGCAAAAACTTGTTTAAGTTGGTTAAACGGATAGAGGGCTTCGAGACGAATCCCTAGGCGCTTGAATCGCGTGATTCCGATAAACGAGCGAAAAGTTAAACTAAAACGAAAATTGGATCAGGAATCGCGATCAGAAAAATCACGGATTTAATCCGAGAAAAAGAAAAATGACGAAGGCCGAATTTTTTTTCTCTTTTTTTGGCACGGAAAACGAGGCGCGACGAACCTTGGGCGGCGGAATCGTCGGCGGAGGCCGCGGCTCCCGTGGCGTGCGCGGATCGAGGCAGGGCTGAAGGGCTGGGGCGGCTCGGGGCGGCGCTATTTAAAGGCTGTCCCCGGGCGGTGTCCCGCTCGGGTACGGCCCGAAGTCGGTTCATTTTTTTTTATTATTCCGCTCGGAAGAAAAATAAAAAGAAATACTAAACGGACTCCAAAAATTCCGAAATAAATTTTCACGGGCTTCTAAAATCAAGCCGCAAAAGGTGAACATTTATTTGGGCCCTAAATGCAATTTTGAAAAACGCACATTTTTCCTAAATTCAAATAAAACACCGAAAAACTCCGAAATAAAATATTATTAGATTTTTTATTAAATCCTCAATATTTCTTTATTTTGGGAAAGTCATTTTATTCCCTCTCTCATATTTTTGTAGTAGAAATAATTGATGATAAAATAAATAAAATCAAATGATCCTATTCTCAAAATTTGAGAGAACTCAAATATGAAAATAACGAAATCCCCAACTCTCTCCGTGGGTCATTGAGTTGCGTAGAATTTCTAGGATCAACCAAAATGCAAAATAAAATATGATATGCATGATGATCTAATGTATAACATTCCAAATTGAAAATTTGGGATGTTACAAACCTACCCCTCTTAAGATGAATCTCGCCCTCGAGATTCGGGTTGGCTAGAAAATAGGTGAGGGTGGTCTTTGAGCAAATCTTCCTCTCGCTCCCAGGTGGCTTCATCCTTCGTGTGGTGGCTCCACTGAACTTTGCAAAACTTGATAACCTTGCTGCGAGTAACTCGGCTGGCAAACTCGAGAATCTTAACTGGTTTCTCCTCGTAGGTCAAATCGTTATCCAACTGAATAGTTTCCAAAGGCACTGTGTCTCTCAACGGTATGTCAGCCATCTCCGCGTGACATTTCTTTAACTGAGAAACGTGGAACACATCATGTACTCCTGACAATCCTTCGGGCAATTCCAACTTGTAGGCCACTTCTCCCATACGCTCCAAAACTCGATATGGTCCTACAAATCGTGGTGCTAACTTCCCTTTAACTCCAAAACGCTTTGTTCCCCGAAGTGGAGATACTCGAAGATAAGCTCTGTCTCCGACTTCGTAAACTGTCTCCTTGCGTTTAGAATCCGCATAACTCTTCTGTCTGGACTGGGCTACCTTGAGCCTATCGCGAATCAACTTCACCTTCTGTTTAGACTCTTTAATCAAGTCAGGACCAAACAACTGGCAGTCTCCAACTTTGTCCCATGACAACGGTGTCCTGCACCTCCTTCCGTACAAGGCTTCGAAAGGGGCCATCTTTAAACTGGTTTGGTAACTGTTGTTGTAAGAGAACTCTGCATATGGCAAATTATCGTCCCAACTAGATCCGTAATCTAGCGCACAAGCTCTCAGCATATCCTCCAAAATCTGATTGACTCTCTCGGTCTGTCCATCTGTCTGTGGATGAAAAGCTGTACTGAATTCTAGCCTGGTTCCCAAAGTTTCGTGCAACTGCTTCCAGAACTTTGAGGTAAACTGGGTTCCTCTATCTGATACGATACTCCTTGGAACTCCATGCAAACATACGATCCTGGTCATGTATATCTTTGCCAACTTAGCACTGGTGTAAGTGGTCTTTACTGGGATGAAATGAGCTACTTTCGTCAATCGATCAACTACAACCCAAATCGAGTCATAGCCTGAACGAGTCCTGGGCAATCCCGTGATAAAATCCATGCCTAGCTTATCCCACTTCCATTCGGGTATCGGCAATGGTTGTAACAATCCTGCTGGCTTCTGATGCTCTGCCTTTACTCTCTGACATACATCACAAACTGCTACATACTCCGCAATATCCTTCTTCATTCCGGTCCACCAGAAAATATCCTTCAAATCCAAATACATCTTGGTATTTCCTGGGTGAATCGAATACGGTGAGTCGTGTGCCTCTTGCAAAATCAACTTCCTGATCTCCGGGTCATTGGGCACATAACACGGTCTTCAAACCATAGGGTGTCGTGCTCATCCTCACGAAATCCTTTAGCTTTTCCTTTGCTCAGTTTCTCCTTTATAGCGGCAATCTCTTTGTCAGCTTTCTGAGCTTCTCTGATTCTATCCATCAAAGTTGACTGAATCTCCAATGCTTCTACATAGCCTCTCGGAACTATTTCCAAACATAGTTCACGAAGATTTTCTGCTAACTCCTTGGGTATTTCTCCCGTCATTAATGTATTGACATGGCTCTTACGGCTTAAAGCGTCTGCTACTACATTAGCCTTTCCGGGATGATAATGCAATTTCATATCATAATCCTTGATAAGCTCCAACCATCTCCTTTGTCTGAGATTTAACTCCTTCTGTGTGAAAATGTACTTCAAACTCTTATGATCCGTGTACACCTCACAATGATTTCCAATGAGGAAATGTCTCCATGTCTTCAATGCATGCACTACGGCTGCTAACTCCAAATCATGCATAGCATAATTCAACTCATGAGGCTTCAGTTGTCTTGAGGCATATGAAACAACTCTCCCTTCCTGCATAAGCACTGCTCCAAGTCCTCGACGTGAAGCGTCGCAATACACCTCATAATCCTTGGTCTGGTCTAGCAAAATCAACACTGGTGAGGTAACCAAACGTTTCTTCAACTCCTGGAAACTAGCCTCACATTCCTCTGCCCATATGAACTTGGTATCTTTCTTCAACAACTCAGTCACAGGCTTCGCAATCTTTGAGAAATTCTCAATAAATCTCCAGTAGTATCCTGTGAGTCCAAGAAAACTCCGGATCTCTCCAACTGTTGTTGGGGCTTCCCACTTGGTCACAGTTTCAACTTTAGCGGGATCTACTACTATACCTTCTCCAGATATAACATGTCCGAGGAATCCTACTTCCTTCAACCAAAACTCACATTTGCTGAACTTGGCATATAATTGATGTTCTCTGAGCTTTCCAAGTACCAAATGCAAATGCTCCTTATGTTCCTCTTCATTCTTCGAATAAACCAGGATATCATCAATGAACACTACGACGAACTTATCCAAAAACTCCATAAACACTTTGTTCATCATGTTCATAAAATAGGCAGGTGCGTTAGTCAGACCAAATGACATAACGGTATACTCATACAGCCCATACCTGGTGGTAAAAGCTGTCTTCGGAATATCCTGTTCTCGAATCTTCAACTGGTGGTATCCTGATCGCAGATCGATCTTGGAAAATACCTTAGCTCCTTGCAATCGATCAAACAGATCATTGATCATTGGTAGTGGGTACTTGTTCTTGATCGTTACTTCATTCAATCCTCGATAATCAACAACCATCCTTAACGATCCATCCTTCTTCTCCACTAGAAGTATTGGCGATCCCCAAGGTGAAGAACTTGGGCGAATATATCCCTTATCCAGTAACTCCTTAATCTGCTTCTTAATTTCCACCAAATCCTTTGCTGGCATCCTATATGGTCTCTTTGATATTGGACCTGTGCCTGGCAATAGCTCAATCAAAAACTCAATATCTCTATCCGGTGGCATGCCTGGCAACTCCTCTGGAAATACATCAGGGAAATCCCTTACCACTGGTACTTCCTCCTGCACAACTCCTGTTAGGCAATTTACTTGAGTCCTCTTTGGCACATGCCGGGATACATACTTGATCCTTCTCCCTTCTGGGGTGGTAAGCAAAATTGTCTTACTAGCACACTCAATATTCCCTTCATACTTTGATAACCAATCCATGCCTAATATCACATCCAATCCTTGAGATTCCAATACTATTAGGTCTGAGGGAAAAACATAGTTACCAATCCTTAATGGTAACCGATCACACCATAGACTAGCCACATACTCTGCTCCGGGCGAGGTTACTAACATGGGTGACCTAAGGGCTTGGGTTGGTAGGTTATACTTATCCACAAATCCCCTTGAGATGTATGAATGCGATGCACCAGTATCAAAAAGAACGACTGCAGTAACTGACTTAACCAAAAACTTACCTATTACTGCATCGGGCTGAGCTTCAACCTCCTCCACGCTAACGTGGTTCACCTGTCCCCTGTTGAAAGGGTTCGGCTTCTTCCCAGAACTTCCATTGCTATTTCCATTTTGTAATTCAGGACATTCATTGGCATAATGTCCTGTCTTCGAACACTTAAAGCAAGTGACTTGGCTTAGGTCCTTCTTGGCTGGGGTTGATGGGTTGGTGCGGTTCTGGCCGTTGCTTCCTCCATTGCCATTACCATTCTTGGTGCCATTGTGATTGTGCGAGCTACCTCCTCCATGGGTATGCTGAAAATGTCCTCCCGGTCTAGGGGTAAAACGTGGCTTCTGCTGAGCTCCTGAATTATACTTTCCTTGTCCATACTTCCTCTTGCGATTCTCAATCTGCTGCTGCTTCCCTTCAATCATAAGAGCACGATCTACCAACTCCTGGTAGTTGTTGAAGGTGGCTACCATCAACTCCATGCTCAGCTCATCATTCAGTCCTTCCAGAAACTTCTCCTGCTTTGCTACATCCATAGCGACGTCATCTGGGGCATAACGTGCTAGCTTACTAAATTCCTCCACATACTGGCCAACTGTCCTTCCTCCTTGGTGCAAGTTGCGAAACTCACGCTTCTTCATGGCCATAGCTCCTACTGAAACGTGTGCAGTACGAAAAGCCTGCTGAAACTAGTCCCATGTGACAGTGTCAACTAGGAAAGTGGCTGTGAAATTCTCCCACCATGATGTTGCTGGTCCTTCTAGCTGATGTGCGGCAAACTTCACCTTCTCCGCATCTGTGCATCCTGCTGTGGTCAACTCCCTAGCTGTCTTGCAGAGCCAATCATCTGCTACTATCGGCTCGGTGCTACTGGAAAACTCCGGCGGATTTAGCCTAAGAAAACGGGCTAAGTGGTCAACGGGTGGTGGTGGTGGTGGGTTGTTGTTGTTGTTTCCCCTGATTCTGATTCTGGACTAGCAACTGCATCAATGTGTTCTGCTGTTGGATCAACTGGGTGAGCTCCGGTGGAAAGGCAAATCCGAGGTCACGTCTCGGAGGCATATGAGGGTTTAGAAAAGATGAGATATAAGAATAGAGGGGGTCTAAAGAGAAAACACTACCCATATGCACATGAGGCAAAACAAACAATTCACTTCAATCAATCAAACAAGGGCATACAATCGATCTATATATCGCAAAAGTGCTCGGACTACTATATTTACATGGTGGACTACTACTACTGATGTGGTGGTCTACTAGAAATATTCTACGGTAGTTGACTCCATGATATCTGCTCCAGCTTCATCAACATAGTCATCATCGCTACTATCTGCTTCCGAGTCGGTGTCGTCGATGATGATGTAGTCTTCCGGGCTAATCTCCTGAGGTTCTTCGTCTTCATCTACTGGCGTAGGGCCTCCCATAAATATTCCAATCTTCTTGATCAGGTCGTCATTGTTCTCCACCAATACTTCAATTTCCTCTTCATAATATTCACGTGTAGCCTTGAGTTCTTCCTCCAGTTCCTTGATTCTAGTCTTTGCCTTCTTCAGGTCTATCATGTCGGCGCACATCTGGTTCTCCTGTCGTCAAATGTCCTGGTTTAACTCCTGGATAAAAGATGCGATTGATCTATCCTTCCCGGTGCTGATCATCTCCCAGTGTTCATCTCGGCGCCCACAAATCTGGTAGATAGTATCCTTGAGATCCTTGCGGTAGAATTCTCCAATGCGTCCCATGGCGATGTGAGCTGCCATGCTCTTTCCTAGACTCCAAGTTGGTGCATCAAAAGAAAATTCTATGGGCTCAGTGACTGGCATGAACGTCCTTCCTGGAACTTGAACTTGAATCATCCAGCGCTCTTGTTCAGGTAAAGTGGCGTTGTAGGTTCCCGTGAAGCTTGGAACTCCTATGTTCAGGTATCTAGTGACTTCCTTCAAGTGACGTCCAAAGGGTGTATCTTCATCCGGTTGCGTAAACTTGTTCCTTGCATCCGCCATCCTGAAGAGTAGAAAAGATGAGAGGTCAGAAGAGAAGAGAGTGAATAGTGATCTAGGTCTTTTAGCTTAGTGGTCATGTCCTATAGTCAGCGTGTGCTCTAATACCATCTCTGTAGCGACCAGACCTCAAATAGTCTGATCTCTGTGCTCCGGTGTCATCCCTGGATCAGTAATGCTGACACCACACAGTACTCGGAGGATTTATAACAGAGTAGCAATCACACACTTATTACATCGAGTGTCTCAAAAGAGAGCTTATTACAATAAGTATGGCTTAAGGCCATCTAATAACGATAACAGCGGAAGGCTTGGAAGATAAGTGAGTCCATCAACTCCAACAACATCACTGAGTATAGAACCACGACCTAAAAACTCCTTAATCGTCGTCTGAAAAGTCTACAACATTAACGTTGCAGCCCGAAACGGGTCAGCACATGGAATATGCTGGCAATGTAACATATAGAGAGTAATGGAATGAAACGGCTATACTATATGCATATTTGGCTGGTGGAAAGCTCTATGGTTACAGTTTTGCGTAAAGCCAATTTTTCCCTACTTCAATGGAATAAAATTTAATTACTATCATGGTGGTTGTTAAACATTGAGAATGGTTGACAGCATTCTCAATCCCAATTAAAAATCATCATTAAACATAACCCAACAAAATTAATTTAGAGTAACATGTTGAGATTCACATGATAATCCAAGTACTAGATACTCAAGATGTCCATAACCGGGGACACGGCTAACCATGATTAGTTTATTACACTCTGCAGAGGTTTGCGCACTTTTCCCCACAAGACTCGATCGCCTCCGTTTAGTTTCTCGCACTACATGGTGTTTGAGAAGACGGATGACCGAGACATAGTCTTTCAAAAGAGCTAGCACCTTACGATCGGGTAGACCGTACCACCTACATCCCCTACATCTGCTAGTCTACCACTGTAAGAGTTCACACAACTTAGTCAACTATGCTAGAGCCCATAATAGCTTGTGGCTGCACACGGAAGTTTCTAGTATGAATAGTCTCATGATCCCTTTGAGCCTGGGTGGCGGTCCAAAAGAAAACAGGCAAGTCCTGGAATACCCAGGTGCCTCAATCCACCCAGATGTGTGTTTAAGTTGCCACCTTAGATAAACCATTAATTAACAATCTCACATCTGTCATGGATTTCACTCACCCAATCCACGTCTACTAGCATAGCATGGCATAATAAGCAAACGTAGAAGTAACTCCCAACGGTTTGATAATAAACAGGTAATAGGTACTACCTCATCTACTTCCCATCCCACAATTTAATTAGATCCTAATCATGCAATGTGTGAGGATTGACCTAATGCAATAAAACTGGGTAGTAGGAAAGGTATGATCAAAGTGTTACTTGCCTTGCTGATGATCCGCGAAACCTAACGATTCGAAGTAACAGGTGGCGCACTCCAGGTATTCTATCATAGACAAACAAACAAGCTTACAATAAGTACTCATCTAATGCACAGGTAAAACTCAAATAAGAGAACTAACCAGAAGGTTCAACTTAAGAACTCCGGTTGGCAAAAAGAATCAAATCGAACGGAGCAACGAAAGTCAAACGGGAAAAGAAAACAACTTCGTTCTAGTAATCTGGATCTAGGGCAAATTTTACAGTAGAAAAAACTTGTTTAAGTTGGTTAAACGGATAGAGGGTTTCGAGACGAATCCCTAGGCGCTTGAATCGCCTGATTCCGATAAATGAGCGAAAAGTTAAACTAAAACGAAAATTGGATCAGGCATCGCGATCAGAAATATCGCGGATTTAATCCGAGAAAAAGAAAAACGATGAACGCCAAATATATTTTTTCGGCATGGAAAACGAGGCGCGACGAACCTCGGGCGGCGGAATCGTCAGCGGCGGCGGCGGCGGCTCCGGTGGCATGCGCGGATCAAGGCGGGGCTGAAGGGCCGAGGCGACGCTATTTAAAGGCTGCCCCCGGGCAGTGTCCCGCTCGGGTACGGCCCGAAGTCGGTTCGGTTTTTTTAATTATTCCGCTCGGAAGAAAAATAAAAAGAAATACTAAACGGACTCCAAAAATTCCGAAATATATTTTCGCGGTCTTCTAATATCAAGCCGCACAAGGTGAACATTTATTTGGGCCCTAAATGCAATTTTGAAAAACGCACATTTTTCCTAAATTCAAATAAAACACCGAAAAACTCCGAAATAAAATCTTATTTGATTTTTTTATTAAATCTTCAATATTTCTTTATTTTGGGAAAATCATTTTATTCCCTCTCTCATATTTTTGTAGTAGAAATAATTGATGATAAAATAAATAAAATCAAATGATCCTATTCTCAAAATTTGAGAGAACTCAAATATGAAAATGACGAAATCCCCAACTCTCTTCGTGGGTCATTGAGTCACGTAGAATTTCTAGGATCAATCAAAATGCAAAATAAAATATGATATGCATGATGATCTAATGTATAACATTCCAAATTGAAAATTTGGGATGTTACATTACCCAAAGCGTAGGTTGCTACCCCGACTGGAGTAGGAAGCACTCATACCTACATCTCCAGCATATGATGCGGCTGACCGGCCACCTCGTGGCCGTGACAGAGAGGCATTTCAGCCAAAAACCCAGCCCGCACCCCGACGTCACTCAAATAAAAATGACAAGACACGGGGAAACATGCTAGATCTGCGAGACATATTGGAGGACAAAGCAAAACGTGCAAGATTGATCTACGGATCATGAGGGCGCGCCACTATGCGAAACGATAACTGTCACGCCGGATACAGTAAAAGTAAATCTAGCCGGGCCGAACACAGCGGGCAAGACTCATTTGAGTTGCATCACGATATAGCCCAGTACAGAGGCGCCGCACACCCCCTATGCTTCACAGACGAAGTAATGGATCACCAAATCCCAGAGGGTTTCAAACCCGTAAATATTGAATCATATGACGGCACAACAGATCCTGCGGTATGGATCAAGGATTTCCTCCTGCACATCCACATGGCCCGCGGTGATGATCTACGCACCATCAAATACCTTCCACTCAAGCTCAAAGGACCAGCTCGGCATTGGCTCAACAGCTTGCCAACAGAGTCCATTGGCTGTTGGGAAGATCTGGAAGCCGCATTCCTCGACAACTTCCAGGGCATTTATGTGCGACCGCCGGATGCCGATGACTTGAGCCACATGATTCAGCAGCCAGAGGAGTCGGCCAGGCAATTCTTGACATGGTTCCTAACAAAGAAGAATCAAATCGTCGACTGTCCGGATGCAGAAGCCCTAGCAGCTTTTAAGCATAACATCCGCGACGAGTGGCTCGCCCGGCACCTTGGCCAGGAAAAGCCGAAATCTATGGCAGCCCTCACGACACTCATGACCCGCTTTTGTGCGGGAGAAGACAGCTGGCTGGCTCGCAGCAATAACATATCAAAGAACCATGGTACTTCGGATACCAAGGATGGCAATGGCAGGTCATGTCGCAACAAACATAAGCGCCGCATTAAGAACGACAATACCGAGGATACGGCAGTCAATGCCGGATTCAAAGGCTCTAAACCCGGTCAGCGGAAAAAGGCATTCAAAAGAAGCACTTCGGGCCCGTCCAGTTTGGACCGTATACTCGACCCGCTCATGTCAAATACATGACACCCCCGACAAGCCAGCCAACCACACCAACAGGGATTGTTGGGTGTTCAAGCAGGACGGGAAGTTAAATGCCGAAAACAAAGATAAGGGGTCACATAGCGATGACGAGGAGGAGCCCCGGCAGCCGAACACCAGAGGACAGAAGAGGTTCCCCCCACAAGTGCGGACGGTGAACATGATATACGCAACCCACATCCCCAAGAGGGAGCGGAAGCGTGCGCTAAGGGACGTATAGGCGTTGGATCCACTCGCCCTAAAGTTCAACCCATGGTCCTCTTATCCGATCACCTTCGATCGCAGGGACCACCACACTAGTATTCGTCATGGCGGATTCGCCGAACTGGTCCTAGACCCAATCATTGATGGATTTCACCTCACTCAAGTCCTTTTGGATGGCGGCAGCAGCCTGAACCTGCTTTACCAGGACATAGTGCGCAAAATGGGTATAGACCCCTCAAGGATCAAACCCACAAAAACAACCTTCAAAGGCGTCATATCAGGTGTAGAGGCCCATTGCACAGGCTCAGTCACACTTGAAGTGGTCTTCGGATCCCCGAATAACTTCCGAAGCGAAGAGTTAATCTTTGATATAGTCCCGTTCCGCGGCGGCTATCATGCACTCCTCGGGCGAACCGCATTTGTGAGATTCAATGCGGTATCGCATTCTGCATACCTCAAGCTCAAGATGCCAGGACCTCGGGGGGTCATCACAGTTAATGGAAACATAGAGCGCTCTCTCCGCACGGAGGAGCACACCGCGGCCCTCGTAGCAGAAGTGCAAAGCAGACTCTTAAGGCAATCCACTAGTTTGGTGATTAAGGACCCGGACACCTTCAAGCGCGCCCGGAGTAATCGGCAACAAGACTGTCTGGCACGTTCCGAGCTCGCGTAGCAATGCGGCCCCCACCCCGGTCCCAGCCAAATGGCGAAATCCGTGCCACGCGTACATAATTACGCATTAAAAATACCATGGGCACAGGTGGGGAGGGGGGCATGACTACGGCACGCCCCAAGACGCGGCTCAGCCGCACTAGGGGCTTCCCGCTCTGTTATTTTTCTCTTTCAGGACTCTAATCTCTAGAAATCCTGTCCAGCAGTATGATTGTCGGACACATGATGCAGCAACCAAGGAGGCAGAAAGCTACGTCGCACTGCGGAACTCCCAGGTGGATTATGATAACGAGTGAAATACTTGCTTTAATACCATTCCTCAGCTTGCCCTTGGAAGGGACATGTCAAATAGTCCTACTTTTTGCTTATCGCACTACTTGTATCATTCATCTTTAACGCACCTTTTTGAATAAACAATGCATAGCACTAAGACTACTATTGCATTCTTCTTATATATATATATATATATATATATATATATATATATATATATATATATATATATATATATATATATGTTCATTCATGACATCCAGCACTTGTACACTCTAGTACGGCCAATACGCGAGGGGCTTAAGCATACCCCATAATACGGCATGAGAAGTC
The DNA here is from genome assembly GCF_018294505.1 of Triticum aestivum. Classification (NCBI taxonomy): domain Eukaryota; kingdom Viridiplantae; phylum Streptophyta; class Magnoliopsida; order Poales; family Poaceae; genus Triticum; species Triticum aestivum. The sequence continues at coordinate 439,491,429 of NC_057803.1, read as the reverse complement.
CGAACACTTTCGACAGTGTGGCACTCCGAACTTATAGCACTATATGCATCAGCTCCGAATCATGTCTTGGGTCAATAGTTGGGTTTGCCCAGCTCCCATGTTTTGGTACCTTACGTTCCTCTATATCGGCTAAGGTAGCACTGGGAGAACTACTGCGATTGTGCCCCAGTTCTGCTGGGCTAAGCACCTCAGTAAAGAAAGCTAAAACTGACTGTCATGATAAGGCGAGAGACTGGTCGCTGTTCGAGAGGTTTCGAGTCCCTAAAGACTTATGCCGCTTAGAGCGAGGAGTCGGCTTTGTCCGGCTTAAGGCGTGTATAGCGCCCCGAATTCGGCCTTCCGAATACTAGGGGCTTCGCCAAAATTTAAAATTATAGAATTCTATGGCTAAGTGAGAGTGATAAAGCATTATAGTCTGATTGCCTTGTTCGTTGTGCTGAGCACCTCCCTCGAAGGACTCGAAAATGGGAACAAGAGTGCTCAGGTTTATCCCGAACACCCCAACACTCGTGGCATGGGGGCAGAAGCCAATGACTAGCCATCTCTTAGATTTGATAAACAGCCGAACAAAAGGTAATATTTTAAATTCAAACAAGCGTTGCATAGCGCATATGAACAAGTTTTCATAATACAGGATCACACGAGAAAGTTCATTCAAATATTACATCTTTCGCACACTCGTCCGCTACAAGACGGGCACCCTTCATGACACCCTCATAATACATCTCGGGGTGGCGATGCTCCTTGCCCTACGGCGGCCCCTCCTTCACTAGCTTCACGGCGTCCATCTTGGCCCAGTGCACCTTCGCACGGGCGAAAGCCCAGCGTGCACCTTCGATGCAGACGGACCGCTTGATGACTTCCAGCAGTGGGCATGCATCCACAAGCAGCCTCACCAGGCTGAAGTAGCTGTTGGGAAGGGCGTCGCCAGGCCACATCCGGACTATAAAGCCCTTCATGGCCTGTTCGGCCGCCTTGTGCAGCTCGACCAGTTGCTTCAGCTGGTCGCTCATAGGCATCGGGTGTTCGGTCCCAGTATACTGAGACCAGAACAGCTTCTCCGTCGAGCTTCCCTCCTCGGCCTGGCAAAACTTTGCGGCATCCGACACGCTGCGGGGCAAATCTGCGAATGCTCCTGGAGAGCTCCGGACTCGGGTAAGTAACAAGTAATTTACTTTCACATGCTTGCTTTGCATATTCAATGCCTTACCCACCGCTATCTTCCTCATCGCCTCAATCTCCTGGAGGGCCTTGTGGGCTTCAGCCTTGGCATTCTTTGCGCTCTCAAGGGCCGCGGCAAATCTCAGACTCTCACGTCTTCGAGTCAAGCTCCAACACCTCATGCTTCGTCACGAGAGCTTGGAGCTCTTGATGCACCTCGCCCACTTGTGCCTCTTGCTTTGCCCGCTCGGTGCGCTCCTGGGCCGCTTTGTTTTCGGCCTCGGACAGCGCTTGCTTCAGGGTTGCCACTTTGGTCGTGGCCCCTAGCAAATTCATGATGATCCTGTCATTTTGCAATCGCATCTTTTATATATATATATATATATATATATATATATATATATAGACTAGGTATTACTTACCTTTGTTCTCCTCGAGCTGCCTCTTAGAAAGGCCGAGCTCTTTATCGGACCCCTCGAGGTCCTGCTTCAGTGCGGCGACCTCCGCAGTGAGTGCGGCAGAGGTCAGCAGCGAAGACTGCATATGCATATAGACATACTTATGTTAGACTCCTACAGATATTATTTGATCGTCTATTCGGCTTTTCTTTGTGAACACCAAACAGAGCATCAGGGGCTACTGTCTATGCGGTAATATTTTTCCTATATTTTAAATACTTACCTCAAAGCCTGTTAGAAGGCTGGCATAGGCTTCAGTTAGTCCGCTCTTGGAGGACTGAACCTTCTTGATCACCGCACTCATAATAGTGCGGTGCTCTTCATTGATGGAAGCACCGCGAAGCGCTCCCAGCAGGTTGTCCGATGCCTCTAGATGGACAAAGGTCACTGTCACAGGCGTCTTACCCCTTCTGGAAGGGGGCCACCTGCCCGAGTCCGGAACCACTGGAGGTTCCGGCGTGGTGTTCGGTTGAGAGCCGAGCTTGGAGCCCCCGGGAGCCTTGCTCCCTTTGCTCCTGGAGTCCGGAAGGTCGCCTTGAGGCGCCTCCGGGACTGTCTCCCCCCAGCTCGGTGCCCCTTGAGACAACACCTCGACATTGTCCGTCGGGCAAGGGGAGGAGGCGGTCAGAAGTGGATCGTTATCCATATCCGAAGAATCCAAGGAGCCGTCCGACGAGGATACATCGATACGGGCTTGGGGCGGTCTGCATAATCATATTCAGCATTAGGAGAAGCAGTGCGACAAAGGAATGCTATGAGTTACTCTGGTATCCGAATACTTACGACTTCGCCAGGGGCTTGGCCCTGAGCGGCCACTCGTCTTCGCCTTCGGCGGCGGTTGTGGAGCAGTCTGGAAGGAGAGTCCTTCCTTTCTTGGACCCTTCGGCCTCCTCGGTTGGGGCGGCCTTCCTTTTCTTGTCTCCCCCGGCTGTAGGGGGAGCATCTTCATCTTCCTCCTCCTCATCTTCATGGGAGGAGTGCGTCACGGAGTTATCGGACGATGAGTCCGATACCACATGGCACCGGGAACTCTTTCGGGTTCCCTTGGCCTTCTTCTTGGTCTTCTCCAGCACCTTATAAGGAGCCGGAGTCAGCATCTCCGTTAGGAGAGCGCCTGCAGTGTCTTTGGGCAGAGGGGCCGGACAGTTGATCTGCTCCGATGCCTCCACCCAGTCCTGTTAAAGGCATGAGAGCTCAGACCCCGCACAGGGTTAAGCTATGGGAAATAAATATCCTGCCAAATTTATAGAACTTACCGGATTTGCAGGGCGCTTTGCGCTTAGCCTGCGGTCCTCGGTGAGAGAGGGAGGGACCTCGGCGCCCTTGAACAGCACCCTCTAGACGTCTTTGTGTGTCGTGTCGAAGAGCTCACTTAGAGTCTGGTGCCGGGCCGGGTCGAGCTCCCATAAGTTGAAATCCCGTTGCTGACACGGGAGGATCCGGCGGAAGAGCATGACTTGGACTATGTTGACAAGCTTAAGTTTCTTGCTTGTCATGTTCCGGATACATTTCTGGAGTCCGTCCAGCTCCACCGATGAAGCCCAGGACAGGCCCTTCTCCTTCCAGGAAGTGAGCCGCGTGGGGATTCCGGATCGAAACTCGGCGGCCTCTGCCCAATTGGTGTCGCGCGGCTCGGTGATGTAGAACCACCCCGACTGCCACCCCTTTATGGTCTCCACGAAGGAGCCCTCGAGCCATGTAACGTTGGGCATCTTGCCCACCATGGCTCCACCACATTCCGCCTATTGGCCACCCACCACCTTCGGCTTGATGTTGAAGGTCTTCAGCCACAGGCCGAAGTGGGGCCGGATGCGGAGGAAGGCCTCGCACACGATGATGAATGCCGAGATGTTGAGGATGAAGTTCGGGGCCAGATCATGAAAGTCTAGCCCATAGTAGAATATGAGGCCGCGGACAAATGGATGGAGGGGAAACGCCAGTCCGCGGACGAAGTGGTGGAGGAAGACCACCCTCTCGTGGGGTTCTGGGGTAGGGATGACCTGCCCCGTGGCTGGCAGCCGGTGCGCGATATGCGCGGCTAAGTATCCGGCTCCGCTTAACTTTTTGATGTGCCCCTCCGTGACGGAGGAGGCCATCCACTTGCCTCCCGCTCCAGACATGTTTGGAGAGAGTTGAGGAGGAGGATGCGGACTTGGGCACTGGAGCTTGAGTGCGCTAGAATGGATAAGCAAGGAGGAAGAAGGCGTGGGTAGAAAGAGGTGAGATCTTATCCCTTTATAAGGGCGGACTAAACTATGCGCCTCCACTAGCCTGGTAAAACTCGCTTGTCCACCAAGCGCCGTAATTGATGGCACGGTGGGTTACCCACGTCCGTATTGATGAGAATCCCGTAATAAGGGGAACACGATCTCTGCTTTGACAAGACGTGTCAAGAAGCCACCTCGCATTATGTGCGGGGCTGGTTAAAGAAAAACGGTTCAACTAATTACCGGGCCATGGCGTGATGTCATGTTGCCAAAACGTGTCAGTAGATTAGATTTGTGGAAATATTAATCTCTCTACGGTGGTATGTGGAACTTATTTTGCAGGGTCAGACACTATCCTTGTATTCAAACTCTCCTGTGGTGTATTCGGAGGAGGAACCCGCCTTGCAATGCCGAAGACAACACTGCGCGCCGGACTCATCGTCATTGAAGCCTGGTTCAGGGGCTACTGAGGGAGTCCTGGTCTATGGGGTCTCTGGATAGCCGGACTATATCCTTTGGCCGGACTGTTGGACTATGAAGATACAAGATTGAAGACTTCGTCCCGTGTCCGGATGGGACTCTACTTGGCGTGGAAGGCAAGCTAGGCAATACGGATATGTATATCTCCTCCTTTGTAACCGACCTTGTGTAACCCTAGCCCCCTCCGGTGTCTATATAAACCAGAGGGTTTAGGTCCATAGGATAACATACAATCATACCATAGGCTAGCTTCTAGGGTTTAGCCTCTTCCATCTCATGGTAGATCAACTCTTGTACTACTCATATTATCAAGAATAATCAAGCAGGACGTAGGGATTTAAGTAACTACGAAAGAAGAATTAAGATAAATCTAACCATAGGTTGAAACATATGGATCCAAATCAGCCCCTTAGGAAGCAACGCATAAACTGGGATTTAAGCTTCTGTCACTCTAGCAACCCCTCATCTACTTATTACTTCCCAATGCCTTCCCGTAGGCCCAAATCATGGTGAAATGTCATGTAGTCAACGTTCACATAACACCACTAGAGGAGAGACAACATACATCTCATCAAAATATCGAACGAACACCAAATTCACATGATTACTTATAACAAGACATCTCCCATGACCTCAGGAACAAACGTAACTACTCACAAAGCATATTCATGTTCATAATTAGAGGGGTATTGAATGGCATTAAGGATCTGAATATATGAACTTCCAGCGAATAAACCAACTAGCATCAACTACAAGGAGTAATCAACACTACTAGCAACCCACAGATACCAATCTGAGGTTTTGAGACAAAGATTGGATACAAGAGATGAATTAGGGTTTGAGAGGAGATGGTGGTGGTGAAGATGTCGATGGAGATTGACCCCCTCACCATGAGAGGATCGTTGGTGATGACGATGGATTCTATTTTCCCCTCTAGGAGGGAAGTTTCCCCAGCAGAATAGCTCCACTAGAGCCCTAGATTGGTTCTGCCCAGGTTTCGCCTCAAGACAGTTGCCCTTCATTTTGAAAGCTTCCTCTTGATTTTTTCCAGGTCATAACACATCATATAGCAGAAGATGGGCACCGGAGGCATTCCAGGTGGCCCACAAGGTAGGGGGCGCGCCCCCACCCTTGTGGCTACCTGGTTGGTCCTCTCTAGTACTTTCTTCACCCAATATTTTTTATATATTCCAAAATAATTCTCCATGAATTTTCAGGACTTTTGGAGTTGTGCATAATAGGTCTCTTAGAATTGATCCTTTCTGGTCCAGAATTCCAGCTGCCAGCATTCTCCCTCTTTGCACAAACCTTGTAAAATAAGAGAGAAAAGGCATAAGTATTGTGTTATAATGTGTAATAGCAGCCCATAATGGAATAAATATCAATATAAAAGCATGATGCAAAATGAACGTATCAAGGCACGCCCTAGGGAGGTGGGTGATACATCTCCATCGTATCTATAATTTTTTATTGTTCCATGCCAATATTATACAACTTTCTTATATTTTGGCAAAATTTTATATGATTTATTGGACTAAAGTGCCAGTTCCTGTTTGTTGCATGTTTTTTGTTTGACAAAATATCCATATCAAACGAAGTCCAAATGCAATAAAATTTTATGGAGAATTATTTTGGAATATATGTGATTTTTGGGAGGAGGAATCAACGCAAAAGGAGGCCCACAACCCCCACAAGACACCAGGGCACGTCCTAGGGCCCAAGCGCGCGATGCTGGATTATGCTCACCTCGTGAGTCGTTGGGACTCTACTTCAGGTGCAAGGAACCTTATATCCAGAAAAAAAAATTGTGTTAAAATCTTAGCACAATCTGAGCTACAGATCTCCGGATATTTAAGAAACGGTTTTTGACCAGATCTAGGGAGCGCGAAACAGAAGGGAACAGAGGGAGAGATCCAATCTCAAAGGGGCTCCCGCCCCTCCGGCACCATGGATGCCATGGACCAAAGGGGGAACTCTCCTCCCATCTAGGGGGAGGCTAAGGAAGAAGAAGAAGAAGGAGGGGGGCTCTCTCCCCCTCTCTCCCGGTGGTGCCGAAACACCGTCGGGGCAATCATCGTGTGACGGCGATCTACTCCAACAACTCCATCATATGCACCAACAACTCCATCACCTTCCCCCATCTATGTTTAGCGGGCCACTCTCCCGCAACCCGCTCTACCCACTACTTGAAGATGGTGCTTTATGCTTCATATTATTATCCAATGATGTGTTGCCATCCTATGATGTTTGAGTAGATTTTTGTGGTCCTATCGGTAATTGGTGAATTGCTATGACATGCTTGTGGTTATGTTGCTGTCCTTTCATGCCCATCATATGAGCACGCGTGTGGATCACACCATAGGGTTAGTTGTACGTTTATAAGACTATGCATCGGAGGGCAAGGGTGACAGAAGCTTCTTCCTACCATAGAAATTGATGCATACATGATTGAACAGGGACCAATATATATCTTAATGGTATGGTTGGGTTTTACCTTAATGAACATTAGTAGTTGCGGATGCTTGCCAATAGTTCCAAATCATAAGTGCATAGAATTCCAAGTAAGGGACGACATGCTAGCAGTGGCCTCTCCACACATAAAAACTTGCTATTGGTCTAGTAACATAGTCAATTGCTAAGGGACAATTCTGCAAATCCTACCACCACTAATCCACACTCGTTTTACTAAACTTAATTGTACTTCAATTATAACATCACCTACTTTTTATTTTTACTTTCTTTAGTATCTTGCAAACCTATCCCTTTACACCTACAAAGTACCTCTAGTTTTATTCTTGTTCTAGGTAATGTAAACGTTAAGTGTGTGTAGAGTTGTACAGGTGGCCTATAGAACTTGAGGGAATATTTGTTCTACCTTTAGATCCTCGTTGGGTTCGACACTCTTATTTATCAAAAAGGCTAAAACAATCCCCTATACTTGTGGGTTATCAGTGGACACGCCCCCAGGCTTGTGGCCTCCTCAGTCACTTCCTGGCCCAGCTATGGTGCTTCGGGGGTCTCTTTTGGTACATAATAAATCACCGTAAATTCTCAGCCCATTCCGAGAACTTTATTTCTGTATAAAAACGACACCATAGTAGTTCTGCTAAAAACAACATTAGCGGTTAGTTCTAATCAAATCATACCAGAACCATAGAAAATTGTTCTAAACATGGCATGAATACTTCAGAAATTATAGATACTTTGGACACGTATCACTACCCGGCGGCTCTACATGCCACGAGATGCAGTCACTCGCCTGCTCCACGTCAGGCTCGTGTAAGGCAATGCATGCTAGAAGGTCCTGCCTAATGAGGAAGTCTGCGATATGGCATTTTCTCAATTGCATCAACTTTAACTTTATCCACCATAATACCTCGTTCAGAAATTTTATGCCCCAAGACAATACCTTCATTTATCATAAAGTGGCACTTCTCCTAGTTCAAGACAATATTAGTTTGTTCACATCTCTACAAAAGTCGATCAAGGTTGCTTAAGCGGTCATCAAAAGAAATTATGTAAACAGAAAAATCGTCCATGAAAACCTCAACAATCTTTTTAACAAAAATAAGAGAATATAGGAGTCATACAACTTTGAAAGGTTGAAGGTGCATTACATAAACCAAAGGGCGTACGTCCATAAGCAAAAGTTCCAAAAGGACAAGTGAAGGTGGTTTTCCCTTTATCTAGTTGTGATACAGGTATTTGAGAGAACCCGAAATATCCATCAAGAAAACAAAAGTGTGTGTGCTTTGACAATCTTTCTAACATTTGATCAATGAAAGGCAGAGGGTAATGATCTTTTCTAGTAGTTTTATTTAATTTTCTAAAATCAATTACCATTCTATATCCAATCATTATTATTTGTGGAATGAGTTCATTTGTATCATTAGAACAACAGTGATACCCCCTTTCTTATCGACACAATGAACAAGACTTGCCAATCTACTATTAGCTATGGGATAGATTATATCTGCTTCCAAAAGCTTTAGTTTTTCGGTTCTTACCACTTCTTTCATCTTAGGATTCAACGCCGTTGGTGATCAACAATGGGTTTAGCATCAAGCTCCATATGAAACTTGTGCTGATATAGAGTGGGACTAATGCCCTTAAGATCATCAAGAGTATATCCAATAGCAGCACGGTGCTTCCTCGGAATTTTTAGTAATCTCTCTTTTTCATGGTCTGAATGGTTAACACTGATAATAACAAGATATATATAGATATATATATATATATATATATATATATACAGCCGGTCTATTCTGATAATATTATCAGAATAGTTATTCTGATAACACTTCTGCACTGCATGCTTAGTGCAAGTGCACGTCATTGTTTGAACCAAGTGTGCTGCAGTACTCACACGAGTGAACTTCGTGTCAAAAAAAACTGCACACAGTGTTTTTCCGGTACTGTTTTCGCTCTAATTTTGAACTGTTTATCGGAACGAGGCATATAATATACCATTGAAAATCTATTTATTAGGCGCAACTTCGCCATGTTGAACACTTTTCGAGATTTCTCTCGGTTTAAGAGCAGTTTCAAAAATGGTGCGGCGGATGACGAGTGGCAGTGAGCGTTTTTTCGTGATTTTTTCTAAACCGCTCATCGGAATAAGGCAAATGATACGCCGTTGGAAAGATATCGTCGAGGCGCATCTTTTTCATATATATTATTTTCTCTAATTCGTTACGGTTTAAGAGCAGTTTCGAATTTACTAAATCGTGGAATTCTGTTTTTTTTTTAATTTTTGCAATTTTCAATACTGTTTTTGCTCTAGTTTTTGAACCGTTTGTCGAAATGAGGTGTGTAATATGTCGTTGAAAAGCTATGGACAAGGCGCAACTTTCATATGTAGAAATGGTTTTGAGATTCCTTATAGTTTTAAGTTAATTTTGAAAATCGTGCGGCGGACGACGAGTGGCAGCGGCCGTTTTTCATGAAATTTTTCCAAACCGGTTGTCGAAATCATTCAAATGATATGCCATTGGAAAGATATCGACGAGACGCAACTTTTTCATGTAGAATACTCTCTTTAATTCCTTACAGTTTAAGAGCAGTTTTAAATTTAACGAAATGCGGAAACTCTGCTTTCGCGACACCTAAATCGACATGGGTACTTCATCCGACTGAAAACCGCACAGCATCGGATGAAAAGCCGCACTGCATCAGACGGGTAAGAGAACTACATGGTTTCTTTTATTCAAACGTAATTTTTTCAAGGACGAGAAAGTAGAGTGCACTTCACATCGGGTGTAAATGAACCACAACACTATCAAGAAGTGAACCACATTACTTTTTTTGTTTCCGTAACAATTTTTTTGCACTTACAGGATGAATAACATCATACGGCCGACCGCACTACTTCAGACAGAAAATCGCACTGCATCAGATTGACAAGTGAACTTCATGAATTCTTTTGTCCTACGTGAACTTTCTCACACGAGTTTTTTGTGAGTTTTTGTTGTCTTTTTTTTCAACAATTTTTATGGACGGGAGTGGACCGCAGAGAGGAGGACAAATGGACCACAACAATTTCGAAAAGTAAACCGCATTACTTTGTTTGTTGTTTCCCTAACATTTTCGCACTTCACTTTAGGTGCAAGTGACGAGCGTGACTCTTGAAATCATTTTTTTTCAACGAGAAGAGTGAATTTTTAGAGTGTACGAAGGTAACAAAATACATCTAGTGAACTCCCACACATAAAAAAGTGCACTGCATTTTTGTTTCTACATTTTTAAATATCAATTTCTTGTTGTTGTTACATTTTTTTCTTAAAACTGGACCTCAAGAAGCTGCCATCTGAACTCCGGGAGTAGCCAAAGCAGATTGCATTAGTTGACTACAATGCTAAGTCAAAATTACAACCACATAGCCACACAACAAAAATCTGAAAGAACAAAACTAAAAGCAAATGAAGTGAGTAGATGAAGCTAATTGAAACCCGTTTACAGTACTTCTGAACTGAATTGTGAGCTCCCATGAATACACTAGATGGGTGTGTACCCAGATTCTAGAACAATCTAAACTACACTCAACATCCTGTATCATGCATGGCCATCTTCAATACAATACTTGAAGGAATATGCGGCAACCCGCAGCAGCCTGCATACATATGCCCGCTCGCTGCTTTTGTTGCTTTGGATCAGCTTCAACAATACACAGGATGAACTACAAAGACCATGATACGCAGGTTAACACTTGACAGCGTACACAACACAGACCATGAGACAGTAGGTTAGCAGTACACACCACAGAATTACAAAACACTAGCTTGGCCGAGCACCAACATTAAACAATAGGTTTGAGAAGGATTTTCAAACACTAAATGAATGGGAGTTTGTTGAACAGACTTTCAACATTTTCAAAATGATCGAAAACACAGATCTTTCTTGTTCAGTCCCTGTCATCCTAACAAATGTCTGAAAGTACAGATTGTCTATGTTTTGCCGTTGCCATCTTCAGGATGATTGAAAGCGCATGAAACAAGAGGAGGTGGACTGCAGTGCAGTGGTTTGTGCACTGCACGCGGACGATTTGGCACTCGCCACCGGCCGCCAGAGAGGTGCAGCCTGTCGCCGGTAGCCATGGGGGGAGCAGTTTTGCCGCCGTACATGCTGTTGTGGTTGTTGGAGGAGGCTGGAGGGCACAAGGCAGCCGTCTCCTATCGGTCTATCTCTCTGCAGCGAGGAAGATTGCCGTCGGCTCATGCATACATAGGAGAACTGCGGAGGGAGCCAAACGGACCTGCACTGCACGCGTAGCCTCACTACACGCCGAGCCGCACTCGACAGCACCAGCGCCGCTGAGGCAGAGGTTAGAGGTGAACGACGGAGGAGCTCTGGGCGAGGCAGTCAGCGCCGTAGCCGGAGGTGGATGCATTGCAGTAGGAGGTGGATCCGCATTGGCCGCCAGAGGAACTACACCGCACGACCACGTGCACTGCGCATGAGTCGCTGGCAAACGACACTGGCTCCATCGGCCACCACTGCTCAGACGATAGCTGCAGGGCGTGGGTCCCTCAGGGCGGCCGAGATCCGGCTGTCCAGGAAGGTGGCATGCGCCATGAGGGAGTCGGGCTTGGTTGGGGGAGTCGCGGGGCGGTGCTGTGGGGTTGGGGAGGGAGGCCCGCCGAGCGGGAGTGAGAGGGGATGGTGGGGAGGGGCGCCGCGATGGTCGGGGACAGGGGAGAATATGGCGGCGCTGGGGAGGAGGCCGCAGGGTTGGGGAGAGTAAGGTGGCGCCGGGGAGGCGGGGGGCGCCAGACGGGAGGAGTAGGAGGCGGGGCGGATCCGGGCAGCAGGAGGAGGAGGAGGCAGGGCGCCGCCGGACGGGAGGAGTAGGAGGCGGGGAGACACCGGGTGGGAGGAGGAGGAGGCGGGGCGTCGCCGGGCGGGAGGAGGAGGAGGCGGGGCGTCGCCGGGCGGGTGGAGGAGGAGGCGGGGCGGCACCGGCCGAGGGTAGGAGGAGGCGGGGTGGGAGGTGGAGGTTGTGCGGCGGCGGGGTAGGAAGTGGTGGTCGTGGGGAGTGGAGGGGCACGGGGAGAGGGAGGGGAGTTGGTGCTCGAACATGGATAAGGTGAGTGGTTTTTTTTTTCAGACACAGTTCGGTGGTTAGTTTGTAGCTACCGTGCAGGTCGTAGGTGTTATCATAATAAGCTCGGTGTTATTAGAATAAGACTCTTAAGAGGTGTTATCATAATAGACTCATATATATATATATATATATATATATATCTTTTTCTCATCTAGATAAGCATACTACAGAGTGTCAAGCAATTGCTTTAATTCAAACATAGGATCACCTTTAGGCGGAGGAGGACCTCCTAGAGTTTCAATATGCAAATTGTGTTTAAGGATAGATTGTTGTTCAAAGAATATTTTATCTATTTCATTTCTTTCATGCAAGTGCATATCATTTTTCATGGTCTGGCAAAAATTGTTCTAGTGGAGCAGTAGGAGGTATGGCAATAGAAGCAAGACCAATTATTTCATCCGTACTAGGTAATTCTTTATCATGAGGTTGTGTATGAAACTTAGATTAATTAAACTCATGAGACACATCACCAAAATTGACACTGACTGTTTCTTTATGGCAATCTATCTTAGCATTGACAGTGCTCAAGAAAGGTCGAACAAAAATTATTGGACAAAAATCATCTTGTGGGGATCCAAGAACTAGAAAATCTGTAGGGTATTTTATTTTCCCACACAAGACTTCAACATCTCTAACAATCCCAAGTGTTGTAATGGTATCTCTATTAGCATTTTTAATAGTCACATCTATGTCTTCTGTTTCGGTGCTATATCATTCAGAATTTCATAGTATAAGGTAAAATGATCCACTACTAGGGAAAACCCTAGTAGTAGCGCTTGTTTTATAGCTAGCAGTAGCGCTTATACAATCGCTACCAGTAAGGCGCTATAGCTAACTGGTAGCAGTAGCGCTAGAAAGCGAGCGCTACTGCTATACCTAGTTAGCAGTAGTAATTTGTAGGGGAAAGCGCTACTGATAATAGTAAGTAGCAGTAGCATTTCTTTTGAAAAGCGTTGCTGCTAACTTTTCCTGTATTTTTGGAAAATGCAGCTTATTGTCGCTGTATTTGTATAGGTTTTATATACAATACTGTCATCATATGATTTTATGACCATGATTAGTTATTATATATAATAGTGGGTAAAATGAATGTGGATTAGATTCAAGTGAAGGCAACATGTGGTGCATGTCAAAAGTACTACAAATCCAAACTTGATCTAGTTTGGATTAGTAGTACTTTCGATTGCACCACATGTTTCCTCCACTTGAATCTAATCCATGTTCATTTCACCCACTGATATATAAATATAATAACTCATCATGCTCATATAACAACTTAGCATCATGCATCATTGACCATAATAATAAATAACTCATCATTGGTATCATAATAACAAGTCCTGCTCATCATCATAATCATACAACTTCTACTCGTTATCACAATAACAAGTCATACCCATCATCATCATAGGTATCTAACCAACCCTACTTAATTGTTCTTAGCACATGATCATGAGTATTAGCTAGGACCTAAATACCCTCTCTAAGGTAAAATAGCATAAAAAGATAGGCCCTGACTCTCCATTATGGAGAATGAAGATTATCATGTCTCCAATTCTTGCGCTTCGCACAATGTTGGTTCCAAGTAGCTCCCTACGTTTGGCCATAAATTTTTTCCAATCTTTGATTGTCATGTCTTCATCGGTTTTAGAAATCCAGTATGAACAATAGTGATGCGTAGGATGACCTGGCCTTAAGCTCATAACATCAAGGCGACCTTTCGGAAACATCAGATGAGGCACACAATCCTTCGGGATTTTCTGTTGAAAAACATAGTAATAACTTCATACTTAGCAATGTAGTTGAGTTTTAGAAGAATTTATGCAAAAGATGCATGGATGTCGTAATAGTAAAAAAAATCTTACCATGCCATCTCCATGGATGTTACCGCAGTTCAACCCGTGCACTAGTGGCACGTATTGACCATAATGTGCAGGAGTTTGATAATAGATATTTAATTCTCAAGATCATTAAGAAATGAAATCAGATGACTTTTCTCCTGATAAGTTAATATTGAGCCATCGTTGTAGTAGGTTCTTTCTACCATCTTCCGCACATTCTTTGAAGAATGAAAATAAGTTGTCAACTATTTTGAAATAAACAATATAAATTACTTAATAACTATGTTTGAGAAACTCACATAGCAGTACAATTGGAAGCGTATCAACAAGGACCCAAATGTCCATATTGTCTTCGGCGATGTTAGGATCACCAAAATCCATGGTGACAAGCATACCCTCATGAAAATCATACGTCTGGCAAAGTGCTGCCCAATTTGGACAACCAAAATGGCATATGCTCTCAGAATTTTATAGATTTACATCAAAATCCATACCATGATGGGTCCTTAGGTGAATTATCTTTGTTTCCATACTTTCATGATCTTCAAAATCCATCCTCTCTAAGACATAGCATCTTGCATGGCATGGGATAAGCTAGTCGAATTGTAAAAGACAAAAATTACACGTCGAAGAAGAAGAAGTCGTGCTTAATTACGAAAAAACACTTGTTGTTGTTGCGTACCATTTCAACATCGAAGGTCTCCTGGAGCTTAATGTGGAAGCACTGACCTTCTACCAGGTGAGACCTGTTGCACAGACCCCGATCGTCGCCGCACTAGTCGCACTCCGCCGAGAGACTTTCATCGTCCAATGACATCATTTGATAGGTTCATAATTCAAAGATTAAACTTTTACAATTAAATATATGTACTAGAAAAACTAAATTAGATCATTATTATTCATCACGGGTTGACTATCTGTCTATCGAGTCTTGTCTTGGAAACTCTCAGCTCACGTGGTGTGTACATTCGACCGTTGGTGATGGTCGCTCCTCCTTTCGTTCCCAAGTGCATTACACCAAAATGTCTAGCACACGGGAACGAAGGAGAAGCGACCCCCACGACAACCGTCGGGATTCTTCGTCCTCTCATGTATGGTGGAGACTCTCCCTCACTGATTCCTCTCTAACATTTGCGACCGTCGGTGATGGTCGTTACTCATCCTTCCCCTAGTGCATAACAAAGGTCTAGCACAAGGAGATGAAGGAGAAATGCCCCCATGTCAATAGTCAGGATTCTTTGTCCTCTCTCATATATGGTGGACATACTACCTCACTGATTTTTCGACCGTCGGTGATGGTCGTTATTCCTCCTTCCCCTAGTGCATAACAAAGGTCTAGCACAAGGAGAAGTAGGAAAAACGACCCCCATGACAAAGTCGGGATTCTTCTTCTCTCATATATGGTGCAGACTTACTCCCTCACTCATTTGTTGATTGTCATGTATGGAGCCTCGATAGACTTAAAGTCAACTCGAAATGTCGTTTAATTATCTTTCTACAAACTTCGGGCGACTTGATATTTCCTACAAATTTTAGCACAAGTCATTCCAAAATTCAAGGGAAAATCCGGCATGACCTTTGCTAAAAAGGACATATATCGAGCGCCTGAAATTTGTCAGAATGGAAATTAATCAACACTCCGGCAAAACCTAGGCCGCACTGTGAGGTGTTCCCTGCAAACATAGGCCACTCATGTAGCTACTACTCTACTACAACTATCAAAACATCTACATCATCATCGATATGGGGATAGCGCTCTTTCTCACCTCGAGGTTGGAGGTGGTCAGTGATGGGGACGACGGTGGGGATGATGCAGGGGCTCCTTGATTTCTGCATAAACAAAATATAAACAAAAATATTATTATCATCATCTTATGACTTAGTCAAACCCTATGTCTTAAACATCCTACTTCTAGCCCTAACATCCTATGTCCTAAAAATAGAAAAGACCTATATACATTTACTAAAAATACCCTAGTTCTAGCCCTAACATCTGTCCATCCATCCATCTATCTATATATCCTCATAAATCCTAGAAAAATGCCCTGGTTTTTGAACTATTGTCTACTTCTTGAATCATAGTAAAATGCCCTAATTTCACATAACTTAGAAAAAAATCCCATTCTATTCAAAAGACCTACATTTACTTATTTTTTCAATTCTATTCAGAAAATCTACATTTACTAAAATAATCTCACATATGATAATATATTTCTCTACCTAAAAATTTCTATTACTAAATTCTTTTACTAAAAAATTTTATACCTAAATTTTTATACAAAGAGAGGAGGGCAGTGGGAGGAGGAGGATGAGGGAGGAGTGAGGGATTCGGGCGGCTCGGGAAGGGAGGAGAGAGGAGGGCAGTGGGAGGAGGGAGGAGAGAGGAGGGCCGTGGGAGGAGGGAGAGAGGAGGTCGGCGAGAGGAGGAGGGAGGGAGTGTCGGAGTATTGGGCAACGGGTAGCCTAACCTGAGTCCCTGAGCCTTTCAAGACATCGGGGCTAGCTGCGCCCCTCAAGACATCAAGAAGAAGTGCCGCCTTTTGGTGGCCGGCTGTCCCAAGTGGCCGGCTACCAGAAGGCGGCTAAGATCTAGAAGGCAGCTCCAATATGGGCCGACTTCTTGCAGGTAGCCTCCAGAGAGGCCGGCTCCTAGCAGGCGGCCCACGAAGCCCTCAAAGTCTGCGCTCCCATTAAGAATACAAGACAGCATAAGGCTACAGTGTAGCCCATCACCCCCATATCCAGGGCCGGGCGTGGCCAAAGTGCTCCGTACAGGTGGAGATCTCTACATGTACGTGGCACTGTTGCCACTTGATAACCCACAAGTATAGGGGATCACAACAGTTTTCGATAAGTAAGAGTGCCGAACCCAACGAAGAGGTAAAGGTAGAACAAATATTCCCTCAAGTTCTATCGACCACCGATACAACTCTACGCACGCTTGATATTCGCTTTACCTAGAACAAGTATGAAACTAGAAGTACTTTGTAGGTGTTGTTGGATAGGTTTGCAAGATAATAAAGAGCAATTAAATAAAAGGTAGGGGCTGTTATAAGTAAAGAAGCAATAAAGTAAATATAGCAAGTGTGGAAAAGTGGTGGTAGGAGTTGCGAAATTGCCCCTAAGCAACTGACTACTTTACTAGACCGATAGCAAGTATTATGTGGGAGAGGCCACTGCTAGCATGTCATCCCTGACTTGGAATTCAATGCACTTATGATTGGAACTATTAGCAAGAATCCGCAACTACTAACGTTCATTAAGGTAAAAGCCAACCATAGCATTAAGATAAATTGGTCCCCCTTCAATCCCGTATGCATCAATTTCTATGCTAGGTTGAAGCTTCTGTCACTCTTGCCCTCCAATACATAGTCCTATCAACATACAACTAACCCTAGGGTGTGATCCACGTGCGCAATCATATGATGGGCACCAAAGGACAGCAACATAACCACAAGCAAATTAAATCAATCATAGCAATTCATCAACCACCGATAGGACAACGAAAATCTACTCAGACATCATAGGATGGCAACACATCATTGGATAACAATATGAAGCATAAAGCACCATGTTCAAGTAGAGGGTACAATGGGTTGCGGGAGAGTGGACCGCTGTAGATAGAGGGGGGAAGGTGATGGAGATGTTGGTGAATATGGCGGAGGTGTTGGTGTAGATCGCGGTGATGATGATGGCCCCCGGTGGCACTCCGGTGCCACCGGAAGCGAGGGGGAGAGAGCCCCCTCCTTCTTCTTCTTCCTTGACCTCCTCCCTAGATGGGAGAAGGGTTTCTCCTCTGGTCCATGGCCTCCATGGCACGGGAGGGGCGAGATCCCCTCCGAGATTCGATCTGTCTCTCTCTGTTTCTACATTCTCAGATTCTTCCCTTTCACCGTTTCTTATATTCCCGAAGATCCGTAACTCCAATTGGGCTGAAATTTTAACACGATCTCTATCCGGATATTAGCTTTCTTGCGGCGAAAGAAGGGCATCAACCACCTTACGGGTGGCCCACGAGGGTCAGGGGCGCGCCCCCTGCCTCGTGGCCACCTCGGGCACCGTCTCGCGTGGATTTTTCTTCCCAAAAATCATATATATTCCAAAAAAATCTCCGTCAATTTTTATCCCGTTTGAAGTCCATTTGATATGGATATTCTGCGAAACAAAAAACATGCAACAAACAAGAACTGGCAATGGGCACTGGATCAATATGTTAGTCCCAAAAATAGTATAAAAAGTTGCCAAAAGTATATGAAAGTTGTAGAATATTGGCATGGAGCAATCAAAAATTATAGATACGATGGAGATGTAACAGCATCCCCAGGCTTAATTCCTGCTCGTCCTCGAGTAGGTAAATGATAAAAAAGATAATTTTTTATGTGGAATGCTACCTAGCATAATCTTGATCATGTAATCTAATCATGGCATGAATATTAAGACATGAGTGATTCAAAGCAATAGTCTATCATTTGACGTAAAAACAATAATACTTCAAGCCCACTAATAAAGCAATCATGTCTTTTCAAAATAATAAGGCCAAAGAAAGTTATCCCTACAAAATCATATAGTCTGGCTATGCTCCATCTTCACCACACAAAATACTCACATCATGCACAACCCCGATGATAAGCCAAGCAATTGTTTCATACTTTTGACGTTCTCAAACCTTTTCAACTTTCACGCAATACATGAGCGTGAGCCATGGATATAGCACTATAGGTGGAATAGAATGGTGGTTGTGGAGAAGACAAAAAGGAGAAGATAGTCTCACATCAACTAGGCATATCAACGGGCTATGGAGATGCCCATCAATAGATATCACTGTGAGTGAGTAGGGATTGCCATGCAATGGATGCACTAGAGCTATAAGTATATGAAAGCTCAAACTGAAACTAAGTGGGTGTGCATCCAACTTGCTTGCTCATGAAGACCTAGGGCATTTGAGGAAGCCCATCGTTGGAATATACAAGCCAAGTTCTATAATGAAAATTCCCACTAGTATATGGAAGTGATAACTCAAGAGACTCTCTATATGAAGAACATGGTGCTACTTTGAAGCACAAGTGTGGTAAAAGGTAGTAACATTGCCCCTTCTCTCTTTTTCTCTCATTTTTTTCTTTTTTTGTAGGCTTCTTTGGCCTCTCTCTTTTTTTTGGGGGGGGGGGGTTCTTTGGACACTTTTATTTTGATAACCTCACATGGGACAATGTTCTAACAATGATGATCATCACACTTTTATTTACTTACAACTCAATATTAGAACTCGATATCTAGAACAAAGATATGAATCTATATGAGTGCCCCTGGCGGTGTACCAGGATGTGCAATGATCTAGCGTAGCAATGACATCAAAAAACAGACAAGCCATGAAAACATCATGCTAGCTATCTTATGATCATGCAAAGCAATATGACAATGAATGCTCAAGTCATGTATATGATGATGATGAAAGTTGCATGGCAATATATCTCGGAATGGCTATCGAAATGCCATGATAGGTAGGTATGGTGGCTGTTTTGAGGAAGGTATATGGTGGGTTTATGGTACCGGCGAAAGTTGCGCGATACTAGAGAGGCTACCAATGATGGAAGGGTGAGAGTGCGTATAATCCATGGACTCAACATTAGTCATAAAGAACTCACATACTTATTGCAAAAATCTATTAGTCATCGAAAAAAAGTACTACGCGCATGCTCCTAGGGGGATAGATTGGTAGGAAAAGACCATCGCTCATCCCCAACCGCCACTCATAAGGAAGACAATCAATAAATACCTCATGCTTCAACTTCATTACATAACGGTTCACCATACGTGCATGCTACGGGAATCACAAACCTCAACACAAGTATTTCTACAATTCACAACCACCCACTAGCATGACTCTAATATCACCATCTTTATATCGCAAAACTATTGCAAGGAATCAAACATATCATATTTAGTGATCTACAAGTTTTATGTAGGATTTTATGACTAACCATGTGAATGACCAATTCCTGTCATCTCTCTAAATAGATATAAGTGAAGCAAGAGAGTTTAATTCTTTCTACAAAATATATGCCCATGCTCTAACAAATCTAAGTGAAGCAAAAGAGCATTCTACAAATGGCGGTTTTCTATGTAAAGATAAACAGGCAATCCAAACTTCAAATGATATAAGTGAAGCAAATGAAGCATTCTATAAAGCCATACTCAAAAGATATAAGTGGAGTGCATAGAGCATTCTATAAATCAACCAAGGACTATCTCATACCAGCATGGTGCATAAAAGAAAAATGAAAACTAAATGCAAAAGACGCTCCAAGATTTGCAAATATCGCATGAATGAAACAAATCTGAAAACATACCGGTACTTGCTGAAGAAAGAGGGGATGCCTTCCGGGGCATCCCCAAGCTTAGACGCTTAAGTATCCTAGGATATTTACTTGGGGTGCCTCAGGCATCCCCAAGCTTGAGCTCTTGCCTCTCTTCCTTCTTCTCACATCGAGACCTTCTCGATCATCGAACACTTCACCCACACAAAACTTCAACAGAAAACTCGGTAAGATCCGTTAGTATAATAAAGCAAATCACTACTCTAAGTACTGTTGCAAACCAATTCATATTTTGTTTTTGCATTGTGTCTACTGTAATATAACTTTTTCATGGCTTAATCCACTAATATAAATTGATAGTTTCATCAAAACAAGCAAACTATGCATGAAAAATAGAATCTGTCTAAAACAGAACAGTCTGTAATAATCTAAACATTCACCATACTTCCCGTACTTGAAAATTTCTACCAAAATTATGAAAAATAAAAAATTTGTATAGGAAGACAGTGCAAAAATAATGAGAACCATTTGACGTTCCAGCTAACAATGTAAAATCATGCACTACAGCCAAAGTTTCTGTCCAGCACCGTACAAACCATCAAGAAAATGTAAACATCCTAAAGGCAAACCTTGGCACATTATTTTTATTTCTAAACTTTATAAAAGCACACAACAGAAACAAATGACTCTCTAAAACTTCCGGGTTGTCTCCCTGGCAGCGCTTTCTTTAAAGCCATTAAGCTAGGCATATAGTGCTCAAGTAATGGATCCACCCGGATCCCATGGTATATCAAAGCCAATTTTAATTAACAATGATTTGTAATTTAGTGGTGAGCACAAGGTAATATATATCATGTAATTACGAAGTCTAACTCTCTTCCTATGCATCGGCATGTCATAAAATAACAATTCATGCACACATAGTAAAGGCCAATGCATAGTATAAACAATTTCTTGCAATTCTATCATATTGGAAACATAGAGAGGGGGAGATATAGTTCCTATCTCATAATAATTGCAAGTAGGATCAGCAAGCACATGCATATTATATTCATCAAAATCATCATGTGTAGTAGTAAAGCTCAACCCATCAATATAATCCTTAATAAGTGCAAACTTCTCCGATATAGTGTAGTTTGGAGAATTCAAAAAGATAATAGGACTATCATGTGTGGGTGCAATAACAACAATTTCATGTTTAACATAAGGAACTATAGCAAGTTCATCTCCATAAGCATAATTCAAATTGGCATCTTGGCCACAAGCATAGCAAGCATCATCAAAAAGGGATATTTGAAAACAATCAACGGGATCATAACAATCATCATAGCAATCATCCTTAGGTAAGCACGAAGGGAAATTAAACAATGTATGAGTTGAAGAGTTACTCTCATTAGAAGGTGGGCACGGGTAGCTAGTCCGCTCTTCCTTCTTTTGTTCTTCGCTCTCCTCCTCATCTTTTTAATCCAATTAGCTCATAATTTCATCAACTTCTTCTTCCATAGATTCCTGCAAAATATTAGTCTCTTATCGGACAGCGGAGACTTTCTTAATAAGCGCATTAATTTCGTAATTGTATTCATAATTCTCATAACAATATTTCAGGATAGCTAGATTTTCAGGTCTATAAACAGCATCATCAAAATCTTCAAACTCTTTAAACATAGATTCAATTTCATAAGCACCCATAAAAGCAACAAATTCTTCTATTTGTTCCACATCATAGTAATCATATATACAATTAGCATAAGAAGCTAAGGTTTTATCATCATTAAATTTGCATAAAAAGGGAAGGTGTGGAGCCTTCATCCTAGAGCAACAAGTATAATCATATCTCAAGCATAGTTTCCCTATATATGAATTTGATCCCATAATAGTTTCCCTTTTGTGTCAGGCGGTAATCCCTAAAGTATTCACGTTGATCCAACGTTACTCCCATTACATAATTGAATGGGGTTTTCTCAGGATTATTAAAGTAGTACATAATATCTTTCACATAATTGAATGGGGTTTTAGGAGGTTCCCCATCTCCATGAGCAGAAAGTACACCTAATTTTTTTGGTATTTCGTGTTCCATATCCATAACTAAAGATAAAGAACAACTAAGAACAACAAATAAAAAGTACTTAGTGATAAAGCAAACAAGCACACATGAGAATATTCACCCCACGCTATTGCTCCCCGGCAACGGCGCCAAAAAAAGGTCTTGATAACCCACAAGTATAGGGGATCACAACAGTTTTCGATAAGTAAGAGTGTCGAACCCAACAAGGAGCTAAAGGTAGAACAAATATTGCCTCAAGTTCTATCGACCACCGATACAACTCTACGCGCGCTTGACGTTCGCTTTACCTAGAACAAGTATGAAACTAGAAGTACTTTGTAGGTGTTGTTGGATAGGTTTGCAAGATAATAAAGAGCAATTAAATAAAAGGTAGGGGCTGTTATAAGTAAAGGGGCAATAAAGTAAATATAGCGAGTGTGGAAAAGTGGTGGTAGGAGTCGGGAAATTTCCCCTAAGCAATTGACTACTTTACTAGACCGATAGTAAGTATTATGTGGGAGAGGCCACTGCTAGGATGTCATCCCTGACTTGGAATTCTATGCACTTATGGTTGGAACTATTAGCAAGCATCCGCAATTACTAACGTTCATTAAGGTAAAACCCAACCATAGCATTAAGATAAATTGGTCCCCCTTCAATCCCGTATGCATCAATTTCTATGCTAGGTTGAAGCTTCTGTCACTCTTGCCCTCCAATACATTGTCCTATCAACATACAACTAACCCTAGGGTGTGATCCACGTGCGCAATCATATGATGGGAACCAAAGGACAACAACATAACCACAAGCAAATTAAATCAATCATAGCAATTCATCAACCACCGATAGGACAATGAAAATCTACTCAGACATCATAGGATGGCAACACATCATTGGATAATAATATGAAGCATAAAGCACCATGTTCAAGTAGAGGGTACAGAGGGTTGCGGGAGAGTGGACCGCTATAGATAGAGGGGGGAGGGCGATGGAGATGTTGGTGAAGATGGCGGAGGTGTTGGTGTAGATCGCGGTGATGATGATGGCCCCCGGTGGCACTCCGGTGCCACCGGAAGCGAGGGGGAGAGAGCCCCCCTCCTTCTTCTTCTTCCTTGACCTCCTCCCTAGATGGGAGAAGGGTTTCCCCTCTGGTCCATGGCCTCCATGGCAGAGGAGGGGCGAGAGCCCCTCCGAGATTGGATCTGTATCTGTATCTCTCTCTGTTTCTACGTTCTCAGATTGTTCCCTTTCACCGTTTCTTATATTCCCGGAGATCCGTAACTCCGATTGGGATGAAATTTCACACGATCTCTATCCGGATATTAGCTTTGTTGCGGCGAAATAAGGGCATCAACCACCTTGCAGGTGGCCCACGAGGGTTAGGGGCGTGCCCAGGGGGGTAGGCGCGCCCCCTGCCTCGTGGCCACCTCGATAACGGTCTCGCGTGGATTTTTCTTCCCAAAAATCATATATATTCCAAAAAAATCTTTGTCAATTTTTATCCCATTTGGACTCCGTTTGATATGGATATTCTGAAAAGTAAAAAACATGCAACAAACAGGAACTGGCACTAGGCACTGGAGAATATGTTAGTCCCAAAAATAGTAACAAAAGTTGCCAAAAGTATATGAATGTTGTAGAATATTGGCATGGAGCAATCAAAAATTATAGATAGGACGGAGACGTATCACCACTCCATCCCTGACGTCCCTGCTGGAAGGTAGAGCCCTGTTCCCACGACGACCTATTGGTACGGCCTGCAGGCGGCGGGCCCTACTGGGCAGCGAGAGCCCGGAAGTCGGCGGAAGCCTGACCAGTCGAACCTGAGGGAGGCCAGCTCCCAGCAGGCGGCCCGTTCCTCCCTGAGGGCCCGTGCACCATTAACCAGATGAGACCCGGAGTGGCTACAGTGATCTCCCACCAGGCGGCAAGACTGTAGCCACGCTCCCCTGACCAAGCATGCGTCATTAGCATCGCGGCTACAGTAATCGGCAGTCAGCAAGACCCGCGAGCGGCGGGAGCGGCCTGTTGGCTCCGTACCAGACCAGTTGGTGGGACCCACCAAGCGGCGGGTCCCAGCAGCCGGCGGAGAAGCCGGCGACCAGAGACACTGACAGCCGGGACCTACACCCGACCAGATTACCATTGTACCCCTGGGGGTAGGCTTATATAAACCCCCAGGGCACCCATGCAAAGGGTTCCCAACATGTTAGAACTAGATTCATACCTAGAGGAAGGAGAGAGCGTGCCTGCCTTCTTCTACCGCTAGCATACAGCTCAAGGAGCACCATTTGTACTCACTAGTGCCTTAGTGATCATGCGGAGACCCCACAGAGCAGGACTAGGCACTACTAGAAAAAGGGCTATAGATGGGATTGACACTAATGGCGCACCAGACAAGCGGTGCGCCATTAGTATATACTAATGGTGCACCACCTTCTGATACGCCATTAGAGTTGAAACTACTAATGGCGCACCTGGCCCAGGGTGCGCCATTAGTATCAATTTTTTTTAACTAGTGCGCCTGTCCAAACATACTAATGGCGCATCCAGACACAGTGCGCCATTACTAGTTGTAACTAGTAATGGCGCACCTGCCGGAAAGTGCACCACTAATGTTGTTTTTTTATTATATTTTTTATTCCCTTTTTTGCAAAACTACTAATGGCGCACTATTCCAGCGTGCGCCATTACTAGTTTAAACTAGTAATGGCGCACTGTGGGATAGTGCGCCATTAGTATTTTTTTGCAAAACTACTAATGGCGCACCACCAGGAGGTGCGCCATTAGTAACCTGGATTACTAATGGCACATTTAGAGTTGGTGCGCCATTAGTAAGTGGGCAGCAACAAGATATTTTGGACAGCCTCTCCTACCCACACTCACTTTCTCCCCACTTCATTCTCTCCACCTCCTCCTTGTCTCGGGTGCCTCCTCTTTTTCACCTCATTTCCACCATAGATTCATTCAATTTAAGTGGTTAAATTACCTTGTTTTGATAGGTAAGTAAGGGGGGAAGCTATATTTATGTTGTTCTCCCTACAACAATGTGCACACGCACTTTTTATGGCCTAGCTAGATCTATGTATGTTCGTGGTGTTGCATATGTTTGTGGTGTTGCATATGTGTTTGTGTTTGGAGGTGTACCGGTATTTGAAATTCGATAGTTGCCAATATTTTGCCGGAATGTTGATTCATTTCTGTTTCAGCGAGAATTTTGGCATTAAGCATTCTTTTTGGTCCTATTTTTAGGGAAAGTCATGCCAAATTTTTTCTTGGTTCTAAAATATCGTTTTGCTCTACCCCGCAGGCGACCATGGTCCGCATGATGACCGAAGGCATCGTGAATAGGTTTTTGAGGTCCGCGAAGGCCGAGATGCTTCAAAAGAACGAGACGGAGATAAGATGTCCGTGTCGAAGATGCAAGCTAAAGAGCCTTATTGCGGACCCGGAATCCGGGTAGGTGCGGGACCACCTGCTCTTGCGTGGTTTCATGGATGGCTATCGGTGGCAAGGTGATGAAGATGACTACGAAGTCGTCCATGGGGGCCGGGCAAGAAATGAGGAAGGGCAGCAAGACAACCACCGCGGCTCGGGCGGGCGAGAAGACGAAGAATCCCCAGGAGATGATCACGACGGTGATGTTGTACACAGTCATCATGTAGAAGATGCAGGACATGATGATGAGGAAGATGCTGGAGCAGACGACGGGCATGATCATGAAGATGATGATGTCGGCGGAGCAGACGACGCTGGACCATAGATGGGCTGGGTGCAGGACCCTCATATTCAAGAGCTGCTTCTCAAGCAGACGGATAACGCAAGAGCTGCCGCCCGAGAGAAAGCCAAGATGGATCAACTTGAGTTAGACGCGGTTACTCCATTGTATGAAGGATGCAGGCCCGAGGATACCTGCCTGAGAGTAACGCTCATGGCTCTGGAGATGAAGGTAAAACACAAAATGACCGACGCATGCTTCGACGAGAACATGTCATTCTGGCATGAACATCTTCCCAAGGGGAACAAGTGCCCGACCAGTTTGGAGGAGGCGAAGAAATCGTGTGTCCTATGGATTTACCGCACGTGAAATACCATGTGTGCATGAACAATTGCATCATTTATCGGGACGAGCACGCGGAGTCTACCATATGTCCGGTGTGCGGCGTCACTCGATACAAGAAGAGGAAGAAAGCTCCTCGAAAAGTGGTGTGGTACTTTCCGATCACTCCTCGTCTGCAGCGGTATTTTGCGGACCCTGAGGTAGCAAAGCTCCTGCGTTGGCACGCGGATAGGGAGGAGAAGAAGCGAGAAGATGACGCAAATGATCCGGAGATAGATAAAAAAGACAAGATGCTGAGTCACCCTAAGGATGCGAGCTAGTGGCAAGCGTTGAACTTTGAAGACCCAGAATTTGGGAACGATCCAAGGAACATCGTGCTGGGCGCGAGCACCGATGGAGTCAATCCGTTTGGCAGCCAGAGAAGCACACATAGCACCTGGCCTGTGTTTGTGTGGATGTACAACCTTCCCCCCTGGTTGTGCATGAAGAGGAAGTACATTCACATGAGTATGCTAATTGAAGGACCGAAACAACCAGGGAACGACATCAATCTGTATCTGGGGCTGCTGAAAGAGGAGCTTGACACGCTGTGGAAAACGCCAACCAATACGTGGGACGCCGCAGAGAAAGAATATTTCCCTATGAGAGCCGCGCTGCTCACGACGGTGCACGACTATCTCGGTTACGGATATGTCGCGAGGCAGGTGGTCCACGGATTTTCTGGATGCGTCAGGTGCATGGATGACACAACGTACCGCCAGCTAGATAGAGATCCCAGGTCTTCGAAAACCGTGTTCATGGGACATCGAAGGTGGCTTCGCGACAATGACCCGTGGAGAAAACGCAAGGATCTGTTCCATGGTGAAACCGAACCCCGAGGACGCCCGCGTACGAGGAGCGGCGAGGAAATAGATGAGCTGTTGAAAAATTGGAAAGACTACCCACTGCCGGTAAAGAAGCAAAAGGTGCCAGAGCCGAGAAAGAAGCGAAAGGCTCCAGAGCCGCTGCTGAAGGTATGGAAAATGAGGTCTGTTTTCTGGGACTTGCCGTACTGGAAGATCCACCGTGTGCCTCACAGCCTTGATGTCATGCATATCACGAAGAACGTGTGCGAGAGTCTGCTTGGTACCCTGCTCAACATGCCAGAGAGGACCAAAGATGGGCCGAAAGCAAGGGCAGACTTGAAATCAATGGGCATCAGGCAGGAGCTTCACGCTATATATGATGATGATGATGATGATGATGAGGCGAAGCAGGACACGGAAAGTCGTCGCAAAGGCAAAAAGGCCAAGAAGACCGGAAATGACTACCCTCCCGCGTGCTTCACTCTAAGTCAGGAGGAGATCGAGCAGTTTTTCACCTGCCTCGTAGGAGTAAAACTTCCTTACGGTTACGCGGGGAAGATCAGCAGATACCTAGACCCAGCGAAGCTGAAGTTCAGTGGGATGAAGTCTCACGACTGTCACGTGCTGATGACGCTGATACTTCCAGTTGCAATCCGTGGGATCATGGACGCGCACGTCCATGAAACCCTATTTGGCCCATGCAACTTTTTCGACGTCATCTCTCGGAAGTCTGTTGGCGTGAGGCAACTCAGAAGGCTACAGGAAGAGATCGTGGTGATACTATGCGAGCTTGAGATGTACTTCCCGCCCGCATTCTTCGACGTTATGGTGCATCTGCTAGTCCATATCATGGACGATATCATCCAACTCGGGCTGATGTTCCTGCACAGCATGATGCCGTTCGAAAGGATGAATGGAGTCATCAAAGGATACATTCGCAACATGTCATGTCTAGAGGGAAGCATAGCCAGGGGCTTTCTGACCGAAGAGTGCATCTCCTACTGCATGAATTATCTAGGCATCGAGAACCCCGTTGGTCTGCCCGTCAACAGGCACCTTGGCAGGCTCACTGGATGGGGTCACCGTGAGGGTCGTCGTGAAATGCATGTCGACTTCGAGGGTCGACTCGCCGACTTTGAAAGAGAAAACCTAGTCGCGCTACAACACATAGCTGGTTTGTTGCTGTGTAGGATCTTGGCTCTCTGCTCGGCATGCGATCCCTGATAGTTTCTATAATTGCAGAGCACTGATTGTGGCCTCGTTTCCATCTTGTTGGTACTTGGAACTTGGAAGGGGGACAAGTAGGCGGAGCGGGTGAAGCCAGACCGGAAGAAGTAGGCTGGAGGTGGAGTGAGAAGGTTAAGCAGAGAAAGAAAGGTTTGTTGGTTCAATTGTTGGTTCTATCTAATAATGCTGAGGGTTCTACTTTGGGGCTTTTTGATTCCAAGCAAACTAGCTGATTTTTATCAAGAGGCCAAACATTCATCTAGTTTTGCTATGAACTGCTGCTAATGTATGATGTTTTCCTATGAATTTGCTATGTGGTACTGCTTATGTATGCTAGAACTAATTTTGATATGGATGTGCTGATTGTGTCAAGTAGTAGTACAAGGTTGTTGCCCTCTGGATGCTACCATTGTATTTGCATAGAGGAAATATTGATGGCCTATCTGTCCTGCATATTGTGCTTTGGATGTGCTTTGGCAAAGGTCATGTCTCCGACCATCGTGTCCTTTTTTGCCTTGTCCACCCGAGAGGCCCTTGAGTTTGCTGGAATGTCGATTAACTTCCGTTCCGGCAAATTCGGGTACTCCATATGTCCTATTTTCAGCAAAGGTCATGCTGAAATTTTCCGTGAATTTTAGCACGACTTTGCTAAAAATAGGACATATGGGGTACTTGTGACTAATGCATGGGCCGGGGTATCTTAGTAGTTAATTAAGTAGGATCAAGTGCCCCGGCGTACTTGTGACTAATGCATGGCTTTTAGGGTGCCTCGGTGTCGATAAAAACCGAAATGATGAAAGCTTAGGCTTTTAGGGTGCCTCGGCGTCGAAAAACCCTCAATGAGAAAAGCTTAGCTTTTAGGATGCCTTGGTGTCGACAAACCCTAAATGATGAGACCATGATCTTGTTCCTTGACAATAACCAACTTTTTGACCAAACTTTGTTCCTATTTATAGAGAAACATGGCCAACAACGATGAGGCCGGGGGTTCGGGCGGCAAGAAATTCTGGGAGCTGTCCCAGGAGATGGAGGAACAACCTCACTTGTATGAGGACGCCGCCTTCCCCACCGATCCTGAGACCACTGATGGTACCGCCGAGGATGACCCCACTGATGCCACCACTGATGGTGCCGCCGAGGATGCCACCACTGATGATGGCGGCGCATGCACAGATGGCAGCCAACCGAAGAGGCAACGGAAGGACCGGTGCCCGACCGTGCTCCGCACCATCAAGGAGGAAGTTACTGAAGTGGACTCCAACGGGAATCCAACGGCGCCCGAACGAATAGTCAAGGGGTACTCGCTTCAGCTCGGGTGCATTCTCCGGAGCACCGTCTCGATCAACACCGAGAACCTCAGGCATCCTGACCGAGGGAATTTGCGCAACCTCCTCTTCACGAAGCTGCATGAACGATACAAGTTCCCCGCTGAATTTGAAAACACAAGCCTCAAAGGGAATAAAGTGAACAATGCTGCCCTCATGAAGATGAGCACGGCCCTGTCTACTTGGAAAAGCAATGTGAAGAGAATGATCGAGAAAGGTGAGAGTTATGAGAAGATCAAGGAGAAAAATCCTTCGATCACCGAAGATGACTACAACGACTTCAAGATCAATTGCTCGAGCACCGCAAGCTCCGAATCAAGTAAGTGGGGGAAAGAAATGCGGGAGTTGAACTTAGGGGAACACACACTCGGTCCCGGCGGTTGCAGAGTGGCGGAGCCTATATGGGACAAGGAGGAGGCGGACCGTGCCGAGCAAGGCCTACCGCCCCTCTTCGATAAATACGGTGACAAGCAGACCAGGAACTTTGTCAGGGCCCGGTACAAGAAGGACCCGAAAACAAAGGAGCTTACCACGGATCCGAAGACCAGGGCGCTTGAGCTTGTTCTGGTAAGGAATACACCCCCGCGTAATTAGCTCCATATGGTTGCATTCTAATTAATGAAGCCAAATTTCTAAATGGTTCACATTCCTTCCACAGGTGACTGAAAGCAGTAGCGCGGGGTCGACTAAGAGCAACCCTTGGGACACCACTCTAAATAGGGCGTTGAATGTAATGAAGAACAAGGATAAGCTCAGTAAGCCAACGTCAGCTAGTCGTGTGGCCGGCAAAGGCTTGTCGACAAAATGGTCGTCATACTATAACACTGGTGGGCGAAAGGAGAAAAAGACCAGCTCGGAAAGCCAGGCGCGCGAGGTTCAAGAACTCAGGGCATAGGTGGCGCGGATTTCGGAGATTGTCCAAGAGCAAGTGCAACAACAACTCGGAGCGACGATCACCGCCATTGTGCCTACCTTGATCCAGGGGATTAGTGCGTGGATTGCAGGCGGCCAACAGGGGCCGCCCCCGATTCCTAGCTTCACGGCCAGCAACTCGCAGAATGCGATGGCGGGGCCATTGGTGTCTCCGGTGGAGGCGGCATTGGTGTCTCCGACGCCGGCACGGGAGCTTAATGCACACGGGTGTACGTCGGCCGGCACCTCTGCAGCAAGCGGCCCCTCCGTCAACTGCACGCCCGCCGTTGGCAGTGCCTCGACATTAGCCGAGCTTGACGCCATCATCACGGTAACTAATTAAGCCTCTCTCGGTCGAGGACTTCATCTCCTTGCCTTTGACTGGGCATCCCTGACGCCCTACATGTTTTCGCAGGGCGCCGCCGACGTTCCGTGCACTCTCCTGCACTTCGTGAACAACGAGTTGGTCGATGTCGCCAAGGGCAAAATTGTTCAACCGGGCAACCCCTTGTTCCACGGTACCCAGATGCCACCCAACTTGTTTAGGGTTCAACTGGTTCGGGTGCTGCCAGGCTGCGACGAGTTGTTACCTCCGATTCGACCCGTCGGGGCCGACGATGATGACGTGATGACCCTCAGCGCCTGCATGAGCTGGCCCCTGCTTTGGCCGAAGAGCCAGATTCGTTTGGGGGCGGGGGACATCACCCCAAAGACAACACCGCCAGTCGTGCTGGCGCCAAGTCGGCCCCATGGCAAGACCGCCGCAACGGTGCCGGACATCCCTATGCCACTGGATCCAAACATGCATATGGCACAGGATCAGAATGACGACGACGACGATACATTTGCCAACGTTGATCAGTACTTTTCCGATCATGGGTACGGTGGCGACTTCATGGGGCCTCCTTCTCAAGAACCCAACCCAACAAAAGACGTGCGCGATCTAGCTGGTACCGCGGAGAAGCCAAGTTGCAACAGGCGTCGTCTGCAGTTCAGCTCTCAGGAGACGCCTCCAGCTGCCGACTTCACCGAGCCTCAGATAGGCGAGGTGCGAAATATGATCAGCCCCAACACACTCAAGAAGGCGGTCTGTGAGCAGAACTCGGTCCCATTACAGGAGAAGAAGAAGGCACGCAAAAGAAAGACTAACAAGGGTGCGGGCCAGCCGGCACCGAGTACGATCCGTGCTCAGGACGGGCCACCTTCACCTGAGGATATCTCGAGGAGGGTGCATGTGGCGGGTAGGCTGATGCTACCGAGAAATATGCTCGATGCTGCAACCGGTGCTATGCGGAGTCTGCATGACAGTGTTCTTTCTTTGGAGAAGCGGCGTCTCGGAGAGAAGGATGTGGCATACCCGGTTTTTGCGGCCAAGGTGCCAGAGGGCAAGGGCTTTGTGGATAACTCCATCGGGGGTACGATCATCCTGTGGTTTGATGACATCCACGCTATGTTAAACCTTCATCCGCTGCACTACACCTTCGTTCGGCTATTTTCGCTGAGTATGGAGATGCGGATCATTCGCGACAAGAACTCAGACATCGTGATAGTCGACCCCTTCTACATGCGTGCCAAGATCTTGGGCAGCGCTGGGGACCGGCAAGTCGCGAGTTCTTAC
Source organism: Triticum aestivum (assembly GCF_018294505.1). Classification (NCBI taxonomy): domain Eukaryota; kingdom Viridiplantae; phylum Streptophyta; class Magnoliopsida; order Poales; family Poaceae; genus Triticum; species Triticum aestivum. The sequence continues at coordinate 439,459,337 of NC_057803.1, read as the reverse complement.
CTCGAAGGCGTCATTCTGGCAAACCAAGATAAGGATAACTTCCTCGTGCCTTACTTTCCCGAGTAAGTCCTCCCCTCAACCGCCCCGTAACATATGAATTCTTAGATTTCGATCGTTTTTCTTTTAACATTCCGTGTTTTCTGCAGTGACACACATTGCACGCTCATCCTCCTAAGCCCCAAATATTCCATGGCCACGTATTTCGACCCGGACTGTCAGTCGAACGTAGACTACACAAATGTCAAGAAGGTTCTTGATGATGTTCTCCCCGGCTACGTCAAATCTGGAGGCACCTTCACCAGGCCTATTCGTAAGTACGGCAAGCACGTGTTCTCCCACAATACGACGTTCTGCTGCGTCAAGCAGACGCCTGGCGGTCAGAAGGGTGCCTACTACGCCATCCATCACATGCGGGCGATCGTACGGGACCATCTTCAACTTCTGCTACCGAGTAGACTCAAAGATTGGGCCGCGAGCGTGTCGGCAATCCAGGACGCGGACATCAGACAAGAATTCTTTCGCATCTAGTCAGAGTTTGCGGAAATCATCCATCAAGATGTACTTCATACCGCGGGGCAGTTCTACCTCAGAAATCAACCGTCCAACAGTGACATCGACACAATCCTACAAATGCAGGCTGACAACGCCCGTTCTTTCATGACTCCCACGATAGACGGCGGCTTCATCCACGCTCCGGTCCCTTGAGTCGAGTCAAAAGCAGTGATGCTGTGTCTAGTTCTGAAACATCGATTGGCTCATGTTGTAATTAAACTTTAATGAACTTGTAGTATGTCTCTTTGGTTTCGAGAGTCGTTCAACTTAAGATGTAATCGATGCTATTAATGTCTTGCTTTTCTCTTTCGATCGTTCTATTGCATACTTATATATTGCTTATGTATTGTCTGTGAATTGGTACTAACGTTTCGTTTGGCTACTGCATAGCGATGCCGTGGTATGTCGTGTACAAGGGTAAGGTTCCCAGAGTCTACGATGACTGGGAGGAGTGTCGGAGACAGGTTCACCGATTCAGCGGTAACAGTTACAAAGGGTACGCCACTAGGGCCGAGGCCGAATCTAGATACGCCCGCTATCTAGCGGGAGAGGGGAGGGAGCGTTGGAGGAACCGGATGAAGACGAGTTTCATCGTGATGATGCTCATCGAATTGACCGCAGCTCTCTTCTATGTGATGGTAGTTCAGATGATCGATATCGACTTGTAATGTGAAGACAAACTCGCGGTCTCGAGACTTGTAATATAATGTTCTATCTTTGTTCGGTCTTTTCAATTCGGAGACTAATATGATGACTTGTATTCGGAGACTAAAATGATGAATTGTATTCAGAGACTAATCTTCTATTGTATTCGATGAATCTATTGTTGATGTGTGTTGTCTATATTTTGTCCAATTATACATTTTGTAACCTATGCAAAAAACAGAAAATAAAAAAATAAAAAACCTAATATTCATACTAATGGCGCATCACATCATAGTGCGCCATTATTATGCCAAAGGATACTAATGGCGCATCATTAAACAGTGCGCCATTAGTATGCCGAAGTTACTAATGGCGCATCTTGCTGTCGTGCGCCATTAGTATGCCAAAGCACCTGGGTATACATGGCCCCCTGGGAGGCATACTAATGGCGCACTGTTGTATATACTAATGGCACATCTGTGGTGCGCCATTAGTATACCAGATACTAATGGCGCACCAGTGGTGCGCCATTAGTAAAATATACTAATGGCGTGCTACTAATGGCGCACCACTAATGCGCCATTAATGGCCAAATTAGGTGCGCCATTAGTAGGCCTTTTCCTAGTAGTGAGGGGTGTTATCTCCTAGGGGAGCCCCGAACCTGGGTAAAGTGCGTCGGGGTTCGCGTCTACACCTCATCCCGCTTCCAGGCACCGACGACGTTCTACTCGCTCCCACCATGATAAGCCATCCATTGGCATATGTTGCACCCAACCCCTGACAGGGAGGGAGGCAGATACCTTGGGGGCAACGGCGCGCGGCGGAGTAGTGGGCGAGTTAGAGTGTGAGGGGAGAGTGAGGGACGCGCGCAGGCTGGAGTGTGGATAAGGTACCCGTAGTAGTAGCGCTGGTCCGCAATCACCGCTACTGCTATTTAGGAGTAGCGCTGGTTAGAGGAAAGCACTATTGCTATGTACAATAGCAGTAGTGCTTTTTACGTACGAGTGCTACTAGTATACCTAGCCTGCCTACAACGGTCTAGCAATTATAGTAGTAGCGTGTTTTATAAAAAAAAGCGCTACTACTATATGCATAGTAGCAGCGCTCTTTCTGCCCAAGCGCTACCGTTATTTAGCAGCAGCGCTTCGTTATAAAAAGTGCTACTACTGAGCTCCGGAATGGCACTCACACTAGCAGATAAATCACATAAACCATGATAGCAATGATCTCCTATTTAACTGAGACGACATGCATGCCAACAACAGGCTTGTTGTTATCTTTAGTATCGGGTTTGGCAATTCTAGTTGCTTCATCACAGAAATAAATAACACGCCCATCAATATTAGTGACCAAGATATCCTTGACCATAGAAACACTAGGTTCTACTTTAATTTGTCTAGAGGGTTTAGGTGCTTTAATATTACTTTTGTGAACCACCGTTGATGTTGGGAAACGTTGCATGGAAAACAAAAAAAATTCTACGAACACGCAAGATCTATCTAGGAGATGCATAGCAACAAGAGGGGCTAGTGTGTCTACGTACCCTCACAGACCATAAGCAGAAGCGTTTCACAACGTGGTTGATGTAGTCGAACTATCTTCGCGATCCAACCGATATAGTACAAAACGTACGACACCTTGATGCGGCTTGAAGCTACGTCGGTATTTCCCCAAAGAGGAAGGGATGAAGCAGCGGTAGGTATTTCCCTCAAATGTGAAATCAAGGTTATCGAACCAGTAGGTGAACCAGGCAACACAACGTAAACATCACCTGCACACAGATAACAAATCCTCGCAACCCGACGTGTAAAAGGGGTTGTCAATCCCTTCCGGGTACGGTGCCTCAAGATAGGCAAATGGACGTGAGATAAAATTGTAGTAGATTGATAGATTGAACGCCAAATAAAATAAATAAGAATAGATTGCAGCAAGGTATTTTTGAATTTTAATTTAATAGATCTAAAAATAAAAGCAAAGGAAGATAGGTCGCGAAGGAAAATAATATGAGAAATAGACCCAGGGGCCGTAGGTTTCACTAGTGGCTTCTCTCGAGAAAAATAGCAAACGGCGGGTGAACAAATTCTTGTTAGGCAATTGATAGAACTTCAAATAATCATGACGATATCCAGGCAATGATCATTACATAGGCGTCACTTCCAAGATTAGTAGACCGACTCCTGCCTGCATCTACTACTATTACTCCACACATCAACCGCTATCCAGCATGCATCTGGTGTATTAAGTTCATGGAGAAACGGAGTAATTCAAGAAGAACGATGACATGATGTAGACAAGATCTATCGATGTAGAGATAGACCCAATCGTTTTATCCTTAGTAGAAACGATACATATGTGTCGGTTCCCTTTCTATCACTGGGATCAAGCACAGTAAGATCGAACCCACTATAAAGCACCTCTTCCCATTGCAAGATATATAGATCAAGTTGGCAAAACAAAACCAAAATATCGGAGAAGAAATACGAGGCTATAAGTAATCATGCATAAAATAGATCAACGAAACTCAAATATTTTCATGGATATAAAAAGATAGATCTGATCATAAACTCAAAGTTCATTGATCCCAACAAACACACCGCAAAAGAGTTACATCATATGGATCTCCAAGAGACCATTGTATTGAGAATTCAGAGAGAGAGAGAGAGAGAGAGAGGAAGCCATCTAGCTACTAACTACGTACCCGAAGGTCTACAAAGAACTACTCACGCATCATCGGAGAGGCATCAATGGAGGTGGTGAACCCCATCCGAGATGGTGTCTAGATTGGATCTGGTGGTTCTGGACTTTGCGGAGGCTGGATGAATATTTCGTCGACTCCCCTAGGGTTTTTGGAATATTGGGGTATTTATAGAGCAAAGAGGCGGTCCGGGGGGCACCCGAGGTGGGCACAACCCATCAGGGCGCGCCTGGACCTCCTAGCGCGCCATGGTGGGTTGTGCTCTCCAAGGAGCACCCCCAAGCGCAGCCAGGGCCCATTATGTGTCTTCTGGTCCACAAAAATCTCCGTATAGTTTTGTGGCATTTGGACTCCGTTTGGTATTGATTTTCTGTGATGTAAAAAACATGCAAAAAACAACAACTGGCACTTGGGACTATGTTACTAGGTTAGTACCAAAAAATGATATAAAATGACTATAAAATGATTATAAAACATCCAAGATTGATAATATAACATCATGGAATAATCAAAAATTATAGATACATTTGAGACGTATCACACCTCCGCATTCAGCACACGTTCAGCTCGGTGACGTCCTCCGCCTTCTTGATCCATCAAGATGGCAAGGTAGTAGATGAATTCCGTCAGCATGATGGCGTGGTGACGGTGATGGTGAAGTGATCTCCGCAGGGCTTCGCCTAAGCACTACGAAAATATGACCGGGGGTGTAAACAATGGAGGGGGCACCGCACACGGCTAACAATTGATTTTGTGTGTGCTAGGCGTCCCCCTCCCACATATATATAGGTGGGAGGGAGGGAGGAGCAGCCATAGGAGGCGCTCAAGTAGGAGGAATCCAACTTGGAGTCCCTCCCAAGCCGTGCCCCCTGCCATATATAACCGAGGGGGAAGGAAAGAGGGGGAGAGGGAAGGAAGTGGGAATCCTAATCCACACTTTCCTTTCCCTCCCCCTTTCCAACTCCACCTAGGTCGACCTGTTATGGGAGGCGCACCATCCCCTTGTGGCTGGTGCGTTCCCTCTCTTGGCCCATAAGGCCCATATCTTTCGTCAGGGGTGCCCGAAACCCCTTCCAGTGACCCGATAAGTACCCGGAACCCCCCGAAACACTTTCGGTTTCCGAATACCATCGTCTATATCAATCTTTACCTCTCGACCATTTCGAGACTCCTCATCATGTCCATGATCTCATCTAGGACTCCAAACAACATTCGGTCACTAAATCACATAATTCATACAATACTATATCATCAACGAGCATTAAGCGTGCGGACCCTACATGTTCGAGAACTATGTAGACATGACTGATAAACCTCTCCGGTCAATAACCAATATAGGAACCTAGATGCCCATATTGGCTCCTACAAATTCTACGAATATGTTTATCGGTCGAACCGTCATGACAACATACGTAATTCCCTTTGTCCATCGGTATGTTACTTGCCCGAGATTCGATCATCGGTATCTTCATACCTAGTTCAATATCATTACCGGCAAGTTTCTTTACTCGTTCTATAATACATCACTTCATGACCAACTCCTTAGTCGTTTGCTTGCAAGATTATGTTGTGTATTACCGAGAGGGCCCAGAGATACCTCTCTGATACTCGGAGTGACAAATCCTAATCTCGATCTATGCCAACTCAACAAACACCTTCGGAGATACCTGTAGAGCATCTTTGTGATCACCCAGTTATGTTGTGATGTTTTATAGCACACAAGGTATTCATCTGGTATTCTGGAGTTGCGTAATCTCATAGTCGAAGGAATATGTATTTGACATGAAGAAAGCTATAGCAATAAAACTGAACGATCAATATGCTAAGCTAACGGGTGAGTCTTGTCCATCACATCATTCTTCTAATGATGTGATCCCATTATCAAATGACAACACATGTCTATGGTTAGGAAACCATAACCATCTTTTATCAAGAAGCTAGTCTAGTAGAGCACTGGTACGTGTCGGTGCTATACAAACGGTTTTTAACCACTTTCCACGATGGCATTTGGAACAGTCGCCAAGTGAGTGTGGGCGATAGGGTGTCCCTCCCACATGACCCAGAAATTGTCGGGGATAGGCCCTCCTGGGACACAGGCTGGGGCCAAATGAGCTCGTGTGCGATCGGGCGAGGCATCCAAACCCAATCATTTCCATTCGTATGTACATCCCACACGGTGAATCCCAGCAAAACATTTCAGTTCATAAGTATATCACACACACTCAACCCAAGTAATACTTTTCCGTTCTTATTTACATCCCACATAGTCAATCCATGGAAAACATTTCTGTTCGTATGTATATCACACAGTCAATCCAAGGAATACGTTTCTATTCTTATGTACATCCCACACAGTCAATCCAGGGGAAACGTTTCCATTCGTATGTACATCCCACACAGTTTTATGTGTAGGCTTGTGTGTGAAAGGTGTAACTATCACACACGCTCTTCCTTGGTTAACTGTTTGCTTTTATCAACTACATCACACACGATTCGATGAAGAAAACTGTGTGGCATTGGGCTATCCATCACAAGCGATTTTACTGCTAGAACCGTTTGCGAAGTTCCATGACACATTTAGCAGGTTTATTAGTTTACAATTAATAATTTCTATATTATGAAAATTCACATTTCATATCGAATAGATGTTTGACAATTTCATATCAGGCACATAAATATATTATAACATCATAGTATGATAGCTACATGAAAATAGCACAGTACAACATATAGCTAGTTCAACTTCATAAGAACAATATTAGAACAATATATTCATTTCCCTAATCGAGATCATCCAGGATCGTCTTATCCACCTCTGCTTTCAGTTCAGTAAGAACATGTTTTGCACTAGCCAACTAGGAAAGTGCCTCCTCCTTCGTTAACACCATCTTAGCAAAGTCTGATTTTAAAAATTTGAGCTCATTCTCCACCTTCCTCTTTTTATCCCGCATCTTCAAATATTCTTCAGTGTTGACAACACTTTCTCTAAGCCTACGTCTGTTCTCTTCCTCATGCATGCTCCAGAGCTTTGCTAGGCACATCTTCAAAGACTGTGGCCACTCTTGATCAACCCACTCCAAGTAAGAACACTTTTGTTCATCCTATAATATTTAAAACTAGACCAGTAAAAATTGTAGGGGAAATGAGTTTATAGAACATAGAAAATCGCCAATGCTTATTTTGAAAAACTAAAGAAACATGTTAATTGTGACATATCTTCTCAAAAAGATAAATGTGCAAATGAATTAATTGCTACTGAGTCAACAACCAAATTCTGGAACATCAGAAGCTATAATTAACTACAACAATGCTACAAGTTCTTACTTGTGTACAATAAATAACAAATTGAACATTTTATGAGGAAGGTAAATATAACTGCAACATCATAGCGACAGTGTTTGGGTGACAGCAAACTGATACTAACAGGTGTGTACATGCACAAATTTAGTAACATAGAACTAATAGCACTAAGGCCGTCCACTATGTATGCCAAAACTGGTGTAAAGACAACTATTGCTACATCTCGCACTGGTGCCCTGCACTGGTGAGCCGATGCAGCAGAAAAAAATTAGGGACCTGGACTCCAAAGCACCTAGTTGCTCCGATGCCTAGTTCCTTCGTGCCATAAAGATTTAGTATTTTACTGCTTGGCTGCTCGGATGTGTGGACCAAAGTTGGCTGCACAAACTGCTGAAGCAGTGCCAAATACTTTTCTAATGGCACCATTGATGAGATGGCAACAATTTTAGATACTAGGTACAAACTGTGACACTGTCTTAGGATGTGTTTGGTTGAATGTGTGGTATGAATGGGTTGGGACCATGACAGTGTCTGAATCACATCTAACAAATTATTTGTAACAACAAAAGAGGGTCTAACCTTCTCTGCACATGCCAGAAACTTCCTCCCACTGTCCACAGATTCAAACGCAACTAATTTCACGCATGGAGATTCATGGTGACAACGAGCAGATAGATCTTCAGCCAACCCGCTCCATTCATTGCCACTGATGGTCCTAGGGAGCTACAAGAGGAAGAAATGACTCAAATCGACTGCCAGGTAAAAATCCTTCATTCCAAGTCATAGCCCGAGAGAGAGAAGATAGGCATACTCGTGTGGTGAAGGAGTCGTCGCCAGAGGAGGAACCGCTGGGGAGGTCTTTGAAGAAGACCATGGCGACCCTGGCAGTAGGATGCGGGACGGCGAGAGCGAGGAAGCGACTATAGCTTAGGAAGGAAGGAGTAAACATGGGAAATGTGACTTGTGGTCGGGGAGAAAATGGGGTGGGGAATGGGGGAGGGGGCGGGGTAGATATTTTGGCAGTAGGCCAAAATTTTGGAAATGTGGAGGGAAACTTTGCGCGCGGTGTCGCCGAACCATTCATTTTGAACGATTGTGTGCATCACAAATGATTCTTCTACTTTAAGCACATGGGATGAGTTTGATAATTCAAATTTTGGTCGAAATTTCCCCAGGTATGTCATTGCATAATTTAACATTGCTTGCTAATTTGGGCACATGAAAGAGCATACAGCAGACAAAACACACTTACTGAATCGATCAATTTTAGTAATTAAATAGAGCTAGTTGACCTAAACATTGCTCTAACAAAAGACCGACATTAAAAACAAAGCCTAAGTATGCATAATTTTAACAAATACGCCACCGCGCCGGCCTATGCATCGCCGGTGTGAGATGCGACGTTGATGACTTGTCCGGGCGACATGTCGCCGTTCGTGGACTTCGCGCCCACACTGCTAAAGTCGACCGCGTCCTCGTCCTTGTCCTCGGCGCCGCCCTCAAGGTTGTAGTACTCATAGTAGTAGTAGTTGCACCAGAGCTCAAGTTGGTACTCCACCGCTGATTCCTCGATGAACAGACTCTTCGCTACCTCGACCTCGGCCATGCGCAACTCCTCCTCCCGGCGCTCCTCGATGTCCGCCGCCTCCTGCTATTGGGGAACATAGTAATTCAAAAAAATACCTACGATCACACAATATCTATCTAGGAGAAGCATAGAAACAAGAGGGGAGAGTGTGTCCACGTACCCTCGTAAACCGAAAGCGGAAGCGTTTAATAACGCGGTTGATGTAGTTGAACGTCTTCGCGATTCAACCGATCCTTGCAGCGAACGTACGGAACCTCCGTGTTCAGCACGCGTCCATCTCGATGATGTCCCCCGAGATTTTGATCCAGTTGAGGACGAGGGAGATTTAGGTCAGCACGATGGCATGTTGACAGTGATGATGAAGTTACCGGCGCAGGGCTTCGCCTAAGCAATACAACAATATGATCGAGGTGTGTAACCGTGGAGGGGGGCACCGCACACAGCTAAGAGAAGACTTGGTGTGCCTTTGGGGTGCCCCGCTCCCATGTATATAAAGGGGGGAGGCGAGGAGGCCGGCCATAGGGGGCACGCTCCATATGGGAGTCCAACTAGGATTCCCAATCCTAGTTGGAGTCCCCTTCCTTTCCAAGTGAGGGAGAGAGACGGAATGAGGAAGAGGCGAGAAGGAAAGAGGGGGCGTCGCCCCCCTCCCTAGTCCAATTCGGACTGGCCATGGGTGGGGGCGCGGCCTCCCTTGTGGCCCTCCTCTCCTTTCCACTAAGGCCCATGAAGGCCCATGAACTTCCCGGGGGGGGGGGGGTCCGGTAACCCCCGGTACTCCGAAACTTATCCGAAACGACCCGAACCATTCCGTTGTCCGAATGTAACCTTCCAATATATGAATCTTTACCTCTCGACCATTTCGAGACTCCTTGTCATGTCCGTGATATCATCCGGGACTCCGAACAAACTTCGGTCATCACAATCACATAACTCTTAATACAAATCGTCATCGAACGTTAAGCGTGCAGACCCTACGGGTTTGAGAATTATGTAGACATGACGGAGACATATCTCCGGTGAGTAACCAATAGTGAAAACTAGATGCTCATATTGGCTCCTACATATTCTATGAAGATCTTTATCGGTCAAACCGCATAACAACATACGTTGTTCCCTTTGTTATCGGTATGTACTTGCCCGAGATTCGATCGTTGGTATCATCATCCCTAGTTCAATCTTGTCAGGGGAAAGTATCTTTACTCATTCCGTAATGCAGCATCCCGTAACTAACTCATTAGTTACATTGCTTGCAAGGCTCATAGTGATGTGCGTTACCGAGAGGGCCTAGAAATACCTCTCCGATACACAGAGTGACAAATCCAAATCTCGATCTATGCCAACTCAACAAACACCATCGGAGACACCTGTAGAGCATCTTTATAATCACCTAGTTATGTTGTGACGTTTGATAGCACACAAGGTGTTCCTTAGGTATTCGGGAGTTGCATAATCTCAGTCAGAAGAACATGTATAAGTCATGAAGAAAGCAATAGCAATAAAACTAAACGATCATTATGCTAAGCTATCGGATGGGTCTTGTCCATCACATCATTCTCCAATGATGCGATCCCGTTCATCAAATGACAACACATGTCTATGGTTAGGAAACTTAACAATCTTTGATTAACGAGCTTGTCAAGTAGAGGCATACTAGGGACACTCAGTTTTGTCTATTTATTCACACATGTACTAAGTTTTCGGTTAATACAATTCTAGCATGAATTATAAATATATATCATGATATAAGGAAATATAAATAACAACTTTATTATTGCCTCTAGGGCATATTTCCTTCAATCTCTGCTACCTCTTGAGCACTGCGTTGGTTTTCCCTTGAAGAGGAAAGGGTGATGCAGCAAAGTAGCGTAAGTATTTCCCTCAGTTTTTGACAACCAAGGTATCAATCTACTAGGAGACTACACGCAAGTCACCTCACACCTACACAAACAAATAAGAACCTCGCAACCAACGCGATAAAGGGGTTGTCAATCCCTTCACGGTCACTTACGAGAGTGAGATCTGATAGAGATAATAAGATAAATATTTTTGGTATTTTTATGATATAGATTGGAAAATAAAGATTGCAAAATAAAATAGATTGGAAACTTATATGATGGAAGATAGACCCGGGGGGCATAGGTTTCACTAGTGGCTTCTCTCAAGATAGCATAAGTATTACAGTGGGTAAACAAATTACTGTCGAGCAATTGATAGAAAAGTGCATGATTATGAGAATATCTAGGCATGATCATGTATATAGGCATCACGTCTGCGACAAGTAGACCGAAACGAATCTGCATCTACTACTATTACTCCACACATCGACCGCTATCTAGCATGCATCTAGAGTATTAAGTTCATAAGAACAGAGTAATGCATTAGGCAGTATGACATGATGTAGAGGGATAAACTCAAGCAATATGATATAAACCCCATCTTTTTATCCTCGATGGCAACAATACAATACGTGCCTTGCTGCCCCTGCTGTCACTGGGAAAGGACACCGCAAGATTGAACCCACAGCTAAGCACTTCTCCCATTGCAAGTGAGGGAGTCCTGGACTAAGGGGTCCTCGGGCGTCCGACCTACTTGACATGGGCCGGACTGATGGGCTGTGAAGATACAAAGACCGAAGACTACTCGTGTCCGGATGGGACTCTCCTTGATGTGGCAGGCAATCTTGGCATCTGAATAAGAAGATTCCTTTCTCTGTAACTGACCTTATGTAACCCTAGATCCCTTCGGTGTCTATATAAACCGGAGGGCTAGGTCCGTAGACATATATCCTCATAATCATAGTAAGATAGGCTAGACTTTTAGAGTTTAGCCATTACGATCTTGTGGTAGATCAACTCTTGTAATAATCATATTCATCAAGATCAATCAAGCAGGAAGTAGGGTATTACCTCCATAGAGAGGGCCCGGACCTCGGTAAACATGGTGTCCCCTGTCTCTTGTAACCATCGACCTTAGACGCACAGTTCAGGAGCCCCTACCCGAGATCCGCCGGTTTTGACACCGACATTGGTGCTTTCATTGAGAGTTCCACTGTGCCGTCGTCAAAAGGTTTGATGGCTCCTTCAACCATCTATGACAACGCTATCCAAGGGGAAGTCTTCCTTCCCGGACAGATCTTCATATTTGACGGCTTTGCACTGTGGGCCAACTCGCTTGGCCATCTGGAGCACATCGAAAGCTATGCCCCTGGCCATCAGATCAGATTTGGAGGCTTGAACGACGTCGTGGATATCCGCGGAGACTTGATCTTCGACGGATTCGAGACCACAGCAGCCACTCCCTGCCATCACGATGAACATGACGTAAATCTGTCATCGGACCATACCCAGGAGATAGTACCTGTAGCTGCTCTAGCCCTAGATCTGGAGTAGATCGCGCCATTCGAAGATGGGAAGCACAACCCCGCCGCGGAAGACGCAGACTCAGCGACGTTGGAGCTGCACACATACCTAACTTCAAGTGACATCTGTGTCACTGGAACCATGGACTCGTCCGGCCACAGGTTCTGAACCTTGTGTGTCCGTGTACGTCAAGCTTGATCGGTCATTGATCGTCGAATTCAGCTCCGCGGACATCTTCCGACACTCGCCTTTGGGCGACGTGCTAAACTCACTAAAAAATCTATCCCTGGCGGAGGACTCTCAGCCGAATTATATTTGGTTCAAACTGGAGGCTGATGACCGAGAATTTTGTTTCCCACCCACCGCCAACTTCATAGCCACTGTCGAGGACCTAACCGACATGCTCGATTATGTCTCCGAAGACATCGACGGTATGAACGACGATGCAGAAGAAGAGGAGGCCCAAAACCCGCCATTCACCGGACAATGGACGGCCACCTCCTCATATGACGTATACATGGTGGATGCACCAAAAGGAAATAGTGGTGATGGCAAAGAGAATCCAGTTGAGGATGAACCTCCTAAGACATAACCAAAGTGTCGGCATCAGCGGCGCCGCTCTAAATCACGCCGCAGCAAAGACAGCAACACCGGCACGGGAGACGATAACACTCTGGACAGTGCGGAAGACAGAGAAGATCCCGACGAATGAATCGCCGAACAGGACGATCAGAAAAATATGTAAGTTAGCCCTGAAGAACAGGCCATCAATGATGAGTCAGATGACAATAATTATCTTTACTCTCCGAGGATGAGGTGAGCCTCGACAGCAAGGATTTTATCATGCCTAAGGAACCTCAGGAGCAGGAGCGCTTTAAGCGCCAGCTAATAGCCACTACAAGGAGCCTGAAAAAGAAGCAGCAGCAGCTTCAAGATGACCAAGATCTGCTCAATGATAGATGGACTAATGTCCTAGCAGCCGAAGAATAGGGCCTCAAGTGCCCAGCCAAAATTTACCCGAAGCGCAAATTGCTACCTCAGTTTGATGACAAGGCACCGGAGCCCATACCATCACCGCACAATGCGGCTAACCGACCACCACGCGGTCGGGACACAGCGGCAACTCAAGCCGAACACCAGCCCGCCCCACCTCACCGTAAAGGCAGAGACAACACAGCTCGTGGTCACACATATGACCTTCGGCAGGGCCTGGACAATAGAGCAGGACATACCAGATCGATCTACGGACCGCGAGGACGTGCCCCGACACGTGACAGCGGCTATCTATTCGGACGTGACAAGCCTAGTCACACCCGGGCCGAAAACCACAGACGGACTCCATCGGAGCTATGTTGCAATGTGGCCCAACATAGAGGCGCCACACACCCTTTTTTCTTCACAGATGAAGTAATGGAGCACGAATTCCCAGAAGGGTTTAAACACGTGAATATCGAATCATATGATGGAACAACTGATCCCGCGGTATGGATCGAGGATTTCCTTCTCCATATCCACATTGCCCGCGGAGATGACCTTCATGCCATTAAATACCTCCCACTAAAATTCAAAGGGCCAACTCAGCACTGGTTAAACAGTCTACCCGAAAACTCTATTGGCAGTTGGGAGGATTTGGAAGACGCCTTTCACGACAACATCCAAGGTACATATGTCCGGCCACCAGATGCCGATGACTTAAGTCACATCGTCGAGCAGCCCGGAGAGTCAGATAGGAAGCTATGGACTAGGTTCTTAGTTAAAAAGAACCAAATCATCGACTGTCCGGACGCGGAAGCCCTAGCGGCCTTAAAACACAACGTCCGGGACGAGTGGCTCACCCGCCACATCGGTCAAGAAAAAGCAAAATCCATGTCAGCCCTTACCGCTCCGGTGACCCGCTTTTGCACAAAAGAAGACAGTTGGCTCGCTTGTAGAAGCAACAGTGCCAACAATCCGGGCACTTTCGGAGTCCGAGACGGCAATGGCAAACCACGACGCAGCAAACACAAACATCACAATGATAATGAAAAAACGCACGACACAGCGGTCAACGCTGGATTCAGCGGCCCCAAACCCGGTCAACAGAAAAAGCCATTCAAGGCAAACAGAGACGGACCATCCAATTTAGATAAGACATTGGATCGGCCCTGCCAGATTCATGGCAACCCCAATAAACTAGCTAATCACACCAACAGAAGTTGTTGGGTCTTCAAGCAGGCCGGCAAGGTCAACGCCGAACACAAAGGGAAGAGGCCGCCTGGTGATAGCGATGACAAAGAGACTCACCAACCAAATACCGGGGGTCAGAAGCAATTTCCCCTGAAGTAAAAACAGTGAACATGGTATACGTGACACACACCTCTATAGGGGAGCATGAGAAGCACTCCCTCCGGACTGAGCATCATACTACGGTTACTTCAGCCGAAGTACAAAGCGGTCTTATTAAACCGCATGCCTTGTCGGCCATTAAGCCGCCGGTCTCCATTCAGCAGGACCGACCAATTTTGGAGTGGGACTATCAGTTCGGCTTCCGCCACCCGCCTCATACACTTGCGAAATCTGTACCGCGCATATATAACTATGCACTTAAAACACAATGGGCATCGGCAGAAGCACAATACGGATGGGCTTACAAGTACTCCCATATTCTCCTTCCTTTTTTCTTTTCTAACTACTCTTTCTTTTTCATTATCCTTTACCATAGGTGACTCATAGAATGTTCATCTCACCGACTCTATCGGAGTTCAGGTTTGCACATTCACCCAAAGGATACTCCTTTTAAGGAGCCCCTTCATCGAGGAAAGGCGGCGCAGACGTGTGGCAGGAGGTCAAAAACAACTTTTTGTAGACCTCACTCTCTATTTTGCGAGCCTGTAAAGTGCCTTCTTCCTCAGCCGTCGACCCCTGGCATGCCAAATAGCCAGGGTTGTGGAGTTATTATATACAAAACTACGATTGGCATATCACTCAGGTTCTAGTGAACATAATCTGTATCCAGTATTCACTTTCCTCTAAAGAACTGAATTTTGCTCCTCTGGTTATTTCACACACGCACCCCAACATAACTTGCCAGGGCTCGGGATGGGAACAAAAAGAGTTGCCAACAAGTCCGAACAGCTTTACAACATACTTCGGCGTCATGAATTTGGCCTTATATGCATCAGCTCTGAATCTTGTCTTGGGTCAATAGTTGGGTTGCCCGGCTCCTATGCTTACTACCTTACATTCCGCTCTATCGACTAGGGTAGTAAAGGGAGAACTACTGCGATTGTGTTTCCGGTTCATCCGGTCAAACACCTCAGTAGAGAAAGCCAAAAAATGACTATCATGATGCGGCGAGCTGGTCAACCACTCAATGACTTATCGGAATCTTTCGCGATTCTCTCCGTGTTACACGGAGGAACTTTCTTCATGTCATACATGTAACACACCATATTGGGGCAACCACATACATATCAGATTCTATATCGTAGACCCACCATAAAACTCCGATGGCTAAGTGAAAGTGTTAACACCCTATAGTCTGGTTGCATAGTTCGCCGCATTGACACCTCCTTCATGGACCAAGATGTTGCGTTAAGAGTGATCAAGTGCTTTTCCGAACACCCCCGTATTTTCTACAAGGGGGCTGAAGCCGGCGACTGGAAAACTTTCAGATTATACAAAAACGGCCGCACAGGAGGAACCAAAGCTTTTAAGCGAATATCATAATATAATATTGTCTTTTACAATTTCAACACATTTCATTCAAATATCATGCATTTCGAGCACTGACCCTCTATCAAGCGGGAACCCTCTAAGACATCCTCGAAATAATGCCCTGGTGCGTGATGGTCCTTGCCCTTGGGTGGACTCTTCACCGCAACATCGGTGGCCTTCATCTTCGCCCAATATGTCTTGACGCGGGCATAGGCCATCCGTGCACCTTCAATGCACGTTGAACGCTTAATGGCGTCGATACGCGGCACCCCATCAATAAGTTGCTGCACCAAACCGAAATAACTATTAGGAATTGGCTCAATAGGCCACAGCCGGACTATGACGTCCTTCATGGCAGAACCGGATATCCTGTGGAGCTCGGCCCATTGGGCCATTTATTCATTCAGTAACAGTGGACGCTTTGCGAATTGTTACCAAAAACGTTACTCCACTGCACACCCTTCCTGCACTTGGTAAAATTGCGCCGCAACGGAGGCGCTCTTCGGTAGGTCCAAGAATGCATCTCGAGAGCTCCACATTTGATTAAGCAGGGAATGCTTCAGATCACCGAATTTAGTCTGTAACAAGAAAGGCTTACCAGCCACTATCTCCCCAGCTTGCCGGATCTCTTCCCCAGTGTCGGTGTCAAAACCGGCGGATCTCTGGTAGGGGGTCTCGAATTGTGCGTCTAAGGTCGATGGTAACAGGAGACAGGGGACACGATGTTTACCCAGGTTCGGGCCCTCTCTATGGAGGTAATACCCTACTTCCTGCTTGATTGATCTTGATGAATATGAGTATTACAAGAGTTGATCTACCACGAGATCGTAATGGCTAAACCCAAAAGTCTAGCCTGTCTGACTACAATTATGAGGATATCTCTACGGACCTAGCCCTCCAGTTTATATTGACACCGGAGGGATCTAGGGGTACATAAGGTCGGTTGCAGAGACAGGAATCTTCATATTTGGATGCCAAGCTTGCCTTCCACGCCAAGGAGAGTCCCATCCGGATACGGGTGAAGTCTTCGGTCTTTGTATCTTCATAGCCCATCAGTCCGGCCCATGTCTAATAGGTCGGACACCCGAGGACCCCTTAGTCCAGGACTCCCTCAGTAGCCCCTGAACCAGGCTTCAATGACGAGGTGTCCGGCGTGCAGATTGTCTTCGACATTGCAAGGCGGGTTCCCCTTTCCAAATACTCCAAGATAGTCTTTGGTCATAATGAACGTGTCCGGATCTGCAACACAAGTACCACACACAACCACAGAGAATATAATATTACACGAGTCCGATCCGCTGACAACTTTTTTGTAATGTGACACCACGTCTGCTTGGTAATCATTTCGAACCATTTTCCGTCTGTCTTTCCACGTTCCGAGATGCGGTTTTAATAGGCACGTCTTGTCGAAGCAGAGATCATGTCCCCTTATTGCGGGATTCCGATCAATACGGGCGTGGGTAATATAACCATGCCATTTACACAGCCATTGGGAACTGGCGAGTTTTAAGGCGAGTGGGGAGGCGCTTGATATTCATTGCCTTTATAAGGAGATAGGGATTCCCTTTCTTCACCCACGCCTTCTCTCTTTCTCTGTCCTTCCAATCTCGAGCTCCAGCGGCCAAGTCCTCATTCATTCCGCCTCAAGGAAGCACTCAGCCATGTCCGGATCTGGAGGGCAAGGCAAGTGGATGGCCTCCTTCGTTAGGGAGAAGGACATCACCAAGCTTCGGGAGGTCAGGTATCTGGTGAAATAAATTGCCCACTAGCTTCCATCCAAGGGGCAAATTGTCCCCACCCTAAAGCCCAATGAGAGGGTGGTGTTCATCCCTCATTTCATCCGCGGGTTAGGGTTTCCTCTCCACCCTTTTGTCCACAGGCTTATGTTCTATTACGGGCTAGATTTCCATGACATAGCCCCGAACTCTTTCCTCAACATCTCGGCATTCATTCTCGTGTGCGAGGCCTTCCTCCGCATCCAACCCCACTTCGGACTGTGGCTCAAGATCTTCAATGTGAAGCCAAAGGTGGTGGATGGCCAGCACGTAGAGTGCGGAGGCACCATGGTGAGCAAGTCGCCCAATGTCACATGGCCCAAGGGTACTTTTGTGGAGACCATTAAGGAGTGGCAGAAACTATGGTTCTATATCACAAAGCCCTGCGACACCACCTGGGCCGCGGCTTCGGAATTCAAGTTTGGAGCTCCAATGTGGCTCACCTCCTGGATAAAGAAGGGCCCAAATTGGTCTTCGTCAGACGAGCTGATAGCGCTGCAAACATGCATTCAAAGCATGGTGGATAACAACATCAAGCTCGCCGACGCAATCCAGGTGATGCTGGTTCGCTGGATCCTCCCATGCCAGAGCCGAAGCCACCCCTTATGGGAATTCGAACCGAAGAAGCACCAAACTATGGAGAGGCTCTTCGGAACTACTCACGAATATGCCTAGAAGTTGCTCTTTAAGGGAAACGAGACGCTGCCAGCCATAGACTCGGATGGTGGGCACGATATTACCCATTCTGCCAATGCGGTAAGCCTTTCACGTCGCCGGACACATCCTCTACTTGCTTGTTTCAAGGAGGATATCTAAACTTTATTTTCTTTCAGGTATGGACGGAGAGGGCGGAGCGGATTCAATGTTCGGCTCCGCTGCCCGAGAAACCAGTGATCCTGCACCTGGCGAAGATGCTGGTGCCGGCGCCCTATAAGGCACCAGAGAAGAAGGCCAAGGGGGTCCGGAGTGGCCTCCGCCGCAAGGGAGCTTCAGACGTGTCGTCCGAAGACAAGACTCTCTCCTCCGCCGCCGAAGATGATGACGAGGAGGAGGAAGAAAGCACCTCTCCCCCTGATGGGGGAGGAAGAAGAGGGCGGCCTCCACAAATCTAGAGGCGGAGGCGCCCAAAAGGGGGAAGGGCCCCCCTGCGGATTACTCCGCGTGGGACATCGACAGCAGCCCGGAGCGACGCCCCCGAAACAAGCCTCTGGCCGCGTCGTAAGTACTAAAAACCCACATGTGTCCATGCATCCGGCCTCTCTTGCCTTATAATATAATATGTTAATTTATGTCATTGCAGTCTGGCCCACGACAGCTCCCAGCGATCCTCATCAAGAGGTTCGTTGGATTCGAAGGCGAGCCAGCAAGTCACCGTCAGCCGCTCACTCTCCCACGGCCAAGGGCGACGACAAGGTGTTGTCCCAAAGGACCTTCCCAGGCCAGGGAGAGGTTCAGAGACCGCCAGGGTAACGCATGAGGGCGGAACATCGGCTGCCGGACACATGGGGGAGTAGACCCCATGGCAACTAGGGATGGGGGCCTTGCTCAATTCGGCCCCTATCCGAATACATGTCGTAAGACCTATACGGATCCAGAATCTGGCAAGCAACCTCCTTCAAAATAAGGGGGTGTGCCTATTCCACCACTGACCTCTATCCAACCAGAGGCACCGGATAATCTGCTGGAAGCGCTAGGAGGCGCTTCCATTGTGGATGAACACCGTATCCTTATGGGTACGGTGATTGAGAGGGTTCAGTCCGTCAAGAGCGTACTAACCGAAGCCTCTAGCAGCCTGCTGACAGGTTTTGAGGTAAGCAACGCAAAAGAGAAAATCCCAATATAGACAGTAGCCCCTGAGACACTGTCAGGTGTTCGGAAAGAAGAGCCAGACAGAGGATCAATTTTTTTCACAGGAAACTATCTAATTATGTCTTATATGAATAAGCAGGCATCGTTGCTGGCCACGACCTCACACACTGCCAAAGTCTCCGGACTAAAGCAGAGACTGGAGCGGGCCGAGGAGGAGCTCGGCCAAGCGAGGAAGCAGCTAGAAGACGAGCAAGGTATGTAATGACTTTCTGTATATTCGGAAAGAATAAATGATGCGTGTTGACTGTAGTGCCATCATATGTGTAGGAGCGGCGATCGAGGGCGAGGTCCTTAAATAGGCCCTGGCCGAGGCCGAGGCCGAGGAGAGAGTTTTCAAGGAAAAAGCCGCCCGTGAGAAGCACGAGGCCAGGCTTGATGAGGTCCAGCAAGAGCTCCATGATGTAGTGAAAAAATGCGAATCCTTGGAGCACGACGTTTCGGCGCGAGAGACCGAACTTGCCAAGGCTCGCCAAAGCGTGGAAGAGGCCCGGGTTGAGGCCCAGGGCGCCCTCCAGGAGATCCAGGAGGCCAGGAAAATCGCGGCGAGTAAGGCATTTAGTATGCAAAGCAAGTATGTGAAGAAGAAGTATCTCTTACTAACCCGGCTTCAGAGTTCTCCAGGGGCGTTTGCAGATCTGCCACACAGTGTGTCGGATGCCGCGGTGTTCTTCCGAGCCGAAGAAGGGAGCTCAACGGAGAAGTTGTTTTGGTCACAATATCTTGCGCCAGAACATCCAGTGCCCTTTAGCGATCAGCTAAAACAGCTGGTCGAGATGCATAGGGTGGCTGAACTGGCCATGAAGGATTTAATAATCTGACTATGGCCTGTCGAAGCTATGCCTGGTAGCTACCTCTGGCTCGTGAAGCGGCTGGTGAATGCCTGCCCTCAGCTGGACGTCGTCAAGCGGTCGGTCTGCATCGAGGGCGCGCGCATGGCCTTCGCCCGCTTCAAGGTGTGGTTGGCGAAGATGGACGTCGTCAAGCTTCCGACAGGGGGACCGCCAGAGGGCATGGAGCACCGCACGCCCGAGCGGTACTTTGAAGACGTCCTGGAGGGGTCTCGTATTATGGCGACGCAATGTGCGCAAGACATTATTTTCGAATGAATACATTCATGTTGTCTCTGCCTTGTATGATGAAACAAAGTCGTTATATAATATAGTGTTTGTTATTTAAAAAAGTTCACCTCCTATGCGGCCATGTTGTGTGAAATCTGAGAGTTGGCCAGTCGCCGGCTTCTGCCCCCATGTAGGTAGTACGGGGGTGTTCGGGATGTAATCTAAACACTCTTGATCCAAATGTTTGGCCTTGAAGGAGGTGTTTAGCGCGACGATCCAAGCAATCGGACTATGCGGCTTTAGCACCCTCACTTAGCCATAGGAGTTTGACAATAAAAATATAGGCGCAGCCCCTAGTATCCGAACTAGGATGTCATAAACACCTGATCGGATAAGTACCGATCCCTCGCGTAATGCGGAAATAATCTCTAAAGATTTGTGACCTCTGAAGAGCTGACCCGCTCTTGCCGCATCATGACAGTCAGTTTTCGGCTTTCTCTACTGAGGTGCTCATTCGGGTAAACCAGGGCACAATCACAGTAGTTCTCCCTTTACTACCCTAGTCGATATAGGGGAACATAAGGTAGCAAGTGAAAGATTGTGGATGTCGCCTCGAGGGGGGGGGTGAATAGGCGCTTTAAATTAATTACGGTTTAGGCTTGAACAAATGCGAAATAAACCTAGTGGTTAATTTGTCAAACACAAAACGTACCCAACTAGGCCCACCTATGTGCACCAACAACTTATACTAAGCAAGATAAACAACTATGAGATAGCAAGATATATGATTAGAAACAATATGGCTATCACAAAGTAAAGTGCATAAGTAAAGGCCTCGAGTAAGAGATAACCGAGGCACGTGGAGACTACGATGTATCCCGAAGTTCACACCCTTGCGGATGCTAATCTCCGTTTGGAGCGGGGTGGAGGCACAATGCTCCCCAAGAAGCCATTAGGGCCACCGTAATCTCCGCACACCCTCGCACAATGCAAGATGCCGTGATTCCACTAAGGGACCCTTGAGGGCGGTCACCGAACCCGTACAAATGGCAACCCTTGGGGGCAGTCACCGAACCCGTACACTTTGGCAACCCTTGGGGGCGGTCACCGGTACCCGTCAAATTGCTCGGGGCGATCTCCACAACCTAATTGGAGACCCCGACGCTTGCCCGGAGCTTTACACCACAATGATTGAGCTCCGAACACCACAAACCGTCTAGGGCGCAAGGAACCCAAGAGGAACAAGCTCTAGGGTGCCCAAACACCCAAGAGTAATAGGCTTCTCAAACTTCACTTCCACGTATCACCGTGGAGAACTCAAACCGATGCACCAAATGCAATGGCAAGGGCACACGGAGTTCCCAAGTCCTTCTCTCCCAAATCCCACCAAAGAAACTAATGCTAGGGAGGAAAATGAGAGGAAGAACGAAAGAAGAACACGAAGAACTCCAAGATCTAGATCCAAGGGGTTCCCTTCACTTAGAGGAGAAAGTGATTGGTGGAAACGTGGATCTAGATCTCCTCTCTCTTTTCCCTCGACAACTAGCAAGAATCATTGGAGGGATTGAGAGTTAGCAAGCTCGAAGAAGGTCAACAATGGGGGAAGAACACGAGCTAAAAAGGATAAGGTTCATTGGGGAAGAAGACCCCCTTTTATAGGTGGGGAAAAACCAACCGTTATGCTCACAGCCCGCACCGAGCGGTACTACTGCTAGGGCGGTAGTAGCCCTTTGAAACACAACAGCGAGGAGGCAAAAAAGCCAGAAGAACCGTCGGAGCGGTAGTACCGCTTGACATCACGGTACTACCGCTAGGGGTAGCGGTACTACTGCTAAGGGTAGCAGTACTACTGCTTGCGAGCGGTACTAGAAAATTACATCCGTGCCTACCACCGCTGGACTTGTGACGAGTTTTTGGTCCCGAGCGGAAGTAGCCGCGGTAGTACTGCTCCAAGCGGTAGTACCGCTCCCAAGAGTGGTAGTACCGCTCCCAAGGGTGGTAGTAAAAAATTACTTCCGCTCCTACCCGCGGTAGTACCGCTGGAGCCTTTTCAGAACAAAAAAACTACCACAACTTCTGCAAACGGACTCCGAATTCGACGAAACCAAGTTTATTGGAAAGCTAGCGACAAGGGCTAACACAATATTGATAGAAATACCAATAAGAAGCAAATGAGAAAAGGCCCAAAAGAAAATGGTGAGAACCCTTCCTCGGATAAGACCGGTAAAACCTCCAACACCGAAAACATCATAGAAGACGCATGCAAACTCCGTTTTCGATAAACTCAAGCTTGTCATCAAGATGACCATAAGCTCTAAGGCTCACAAAGAGAACCAAACAAGAACCAAGAAACACGATGCAAGGATGCAATGGTTTGAGCTCTCGACGAACGATACGATCAAGCTACTCACTTGAGAGCCCCCCTTGATAGTACGACTATCGATCCTATAACCCGGTCTCCCAACTACCACCATGAGACCGGTAAAATAGAAAACCTATCAAGGGAAAACCTTTGCCTTGCACATGATCCACTTGAGCTAGACGATGACGATCTTGACTCCCTCAAGTTGGACCACCTTTCTTGATTGCGTTGGCTCGATGAAGACTAGTTGATTGCTCCCCCATACTCCACTATGGGTGAGCCACTCTTCCGCACATCTTCACAAGTCCATTGTCACCACAATAGACAGCAAGCTTCAAGCATTTGATCTCTTTGTGATGCTTCACTTGAATTTGCACACCGCAACCTAACCCCACAAAGAACTCTCACGAAGACCATGGGTTAGTACACAAAGAGTAATGGACAATGCTTACCATACCATGGGATCACTTGATCCCTCTGTACATCTTGTACGCTTTGTGTGTTGATCAACTTGATTCACTCTTGACTTAGTCTTGATCCACCTTGATTCTTTCCAACTCTCTTCATTTGGATGATGTCTTGAAGGTAAACATGAATGATCAAACAATCTTCTTCTTGAAGACATGCTTGCAATAAGCTCAACTCTCAAATGACCAATCTTTGGATAATTCCTTGAATAGCACCTTGGTCGACACAAACTCTCCTTGAAACCAACACATGTACTCCAAGAAAAGCCTACGGACAAAACCTTCAAATATAACTCAAGGCAACCATTAGTCCATAGAGATTGTCACCAATTACCAAAACCAAACATGGGGGCACCGCATGTTCTTTCAATCTCCCCCATTTTGGTAATTGATGACAATCACTTTCAAGAGAGTTTATACAAGGAATTATGCATCACCAAGCAATGCAACAACCAATAATGCATGCGTATGAGATGGAAATGCTTAGGAACAAAACCAAAGCAAGGAGAAAACTCTGAAGACTTCTCCACAAAACTCTCTGAAACTTCTCCCCCATTGGCATCGATTGCCAAAATGGGCGAAAAGCTTGAAGGCCAATATAAATTGTGTATTTCTCAACAAGAGAGTGGAATGCAATACACATATCCAACGGTAATACTTGGACGAAGACCAACTATATTGAGGCACCAAGATTGCTAAAGGAAGATATGCCACAAGGACATAACAAAGAGAGACGCAAGCAATCAAGCGATCAGAAGATACCAATTGAAGCAAGCAATCAAAGGATATCAATTGAACCAACTAAACCAAATATCCTACGAGCGACAAGAAAAAAGGTTATTATGATATGAGCATAGGAGTGTTCTAAAGAAACTAGAGAGGCTCCCTATGATTTGTGCACACATAAGAATATTTGTATTTGGATACAAAGTGCACAAAATAGGATCATAGCTCCCCCAAAATCAATAGAAACTTACAACAAGTGCAAGTGAGCATCTAGGAAACCAATCCTAGTACTTGCAACAAACACATGGTTGAGCAACAAGTAAAAGAGGCAACTTAAGAATGGGCTCAACCAAAATGATGTGTGTGAGTCAAGGCAATGTAGTTGAGAAGACTAATGTACGGATGAGCATTAAGCATCAGTAAAGTCTTGAAAGAATGAGGCACACAGTGCAAGGCCTATCATTCCCACACACAACTAGCAAATGGGTTCACAAGCTTACTAATAAGCATATAAATAACCTATGCTTGTGACAACCCGTGGTGAAGATAGAGGATGAAGGCCTCATCAAGACGAGGGATACCAATTTAGATGGCAAAAGCCTCGTAAAGATAAGCATGAGGGAAATAATCTTCACCACACAAGAGTGCATCAAGATGCAACGATAGAAGACATGCACTCAAGGCAAAAGCTTTCACGGAGCCACCAAAGAAATAACATAAGAAATACAAGGTGGACGTGAAAGAAAGGATATCATCTAGATATGCAACTTCTCTCAAGTGCATAAGATTCTAGGTAGACAAAATCATGATGATATATATATCTACAAAGAAGGATGTACACCCGAAATAGTTACAACATGAAGGAACAAGATATCCAAAAGGAATTCATACATATACCAATAAGATATTTGCTTGAGAGCATAGCACATGGCTAGATATGGTCTTATTGTATATAAATGAATTCCAACCACACGAACATCAAAGACATCACAACTAGCAACAAGAAATCATTGTTGGGATGCTTTGAGAATGGAAACAAGTATAACAAGAAAGAATGGATAAGATGCCATGATACAACCTACACAAGGTTGATGCAAGAAATGTGTGCATGAAGTATATGAAGATACTTGTTACCGAGATAGCATTGGAAGGATGTAGTAGATACCAATTGAAGGTACAAAGTAGTTCATTGATCATCCTAGCTTGACTCCAATAAGCACATGGTGACAACACCTTCCTTGTGAGTGAGCCGAGCATCCAATGCATCTCCACTTGTTCCTAGAACAACAACGCAAACAAAATGCTACCCAAACTCATTGGGACCAAAGAGTTAGAGAACCAACAACACATAGGACAAACTCCACATAAATATGTGCATACAGATATGAAAATGAATTTCATGCACATCTCATCCAATTTGAGACTTGGTGGAGTTCCCCCTATATATTGGGTGAAAGAAAGAAAACATGCCAAAGATACTACACGGAGTTAATATGCATTCTCAAGACTTTCAAGAACCGAGACCTAAAGACAAAGAAATACCAAGCGAAGAAAAGATACCAAATGAATAAATCATCACTTGGAGGATATCCATAAAAGATACATCAAGGAATGAGATATCCATTGATACACTCAAAAAGGAAAATGTCAAACTCCCAAAAGAGAGAATGGTTCCAAACAAACCAAGGCCTCTACAAAGTTTCATGATGGCACAAAGTACCAAAAAGAAACGGCTTGTCTTCCACAAACACACACTTGATAAGGATCACAAGATAAGTCTTTTAAGAAAAATAGGATAGCTCCCCCAAGCATTGTGCATTAAAGAGAATTTGCATTTGAATACAAAAAGCACAAGATGGGATCACCACTTTCACTATATCTATACAAACACTAGACAAGCTCAAGGAAATAACAAGATCCACAAGTGGTATGGAATACAATGGGAGTTGACACAATCCTAGGCACGAGATAAGGCAAATAGAAGCAAAGGCCAATGTAAAGATGATCAATAATTTCTACCACACATAAGTGAGTACCAATTGTCAAAAGACAAGAAGTATTTGGAAATGATTCCCGTTGGTAGATAGCAAGGATAACCAACATCATCTTCACACCGAACACAAGCAAAGTGCAACTTGTAGAGATAACATGCCACCTAAGAACAAGATAATTTACAATATCAATCCTAGGTGACAATATCTCAAATGTACACATTTTCTAGGCTTGTAATATGCACATAGCATATTAATCCCCCATAATGTGATACCAATAAAAACTTAACAAGAGGCAATAAGAGAATCCAACAAGAGATAATTAATGGCCTATTTAGAATTTGAATTTCATATGAGAAGACATACCACATAGCGACTAGATAATCTTGAAATATCAATACTAGATGGTATTACTCATGTATACACATTTATAGGATAGTGTGGTGCACAAAGCACATCACTCCCCCATAATGGGATATTCCATTAATCTCTCACAAGAGCCAACTAAGATACAAACAAGATGCACAAAGGCTCAACGTACGAAACACATGTACATGAAGTGCAAACCAACACACACATACTTGATTGCTAAAGATAATCAAGTTGGAAGCACAACATATACAAACACATGCAAGGAACAAAACCAAACATGCAAAGGGGTAAGTAACTATCAATGTAAACACTTTAAGCGTGAGTTACCGCATGGAGGAACATTGGATATAAGATAGAAACTTGATAATCTGAATAACTTGGCTTGAGACAATTAGAATGATGAAGTCCCCTTAATTCTTCATAAAGTAGCCAAGTCTCCAATGCCCTCCAACAACACCTATTGATCAAGTTTGAGCTAGTTGGTCTCCAACCAAGTTGGGTCCTAAGAGGTTAGTCACAATAGGCTTGGCTACCCAAATGGTTCTTTGATTCAAACCACTTTGAGTACCAACAAACTTGGCAACCACATTGCCAACCTTATCCTTCCCAAGAGAATAGACATCATCAATAATAATTGGGTTGGATAAGTTACCACTTGTGCATGAAGAAGCGAGGTGACCTTTCTCACGACATAGGTAGCAACATCTACTATTCAATTTCTTCTCACTTGATTTCTCAACTTGAGAAGCATTAGATTGAGTCTTCTTGGGAAGAGGCCTTTCTTAAACTTGAGGTTGAGCATGAGAATGCACTTGTAGCCGCTTCCCTACTTGCTTCTCACTAATGGCCTTCTTCTTCAATGGGAAAGATCTAACATGATGCCCTTCAATTTTGCACTTGAAGCAAATAATCTTGGCTGAACTCTTGACTTGTTTTTGGCCCTTCTTGTTGTTGCTCTTGGAATTCTTCTTATTATTGGTGTTGAATCCAAGTCCACCTTTGTCATTGGGGGATTTTCGTACACTCAAGATATTGTTGAGCGTGGCCTTCCCTTCATGACACTTTTCCAAATCTTTCTTCAAAGAAGTGACTTGGTCCTTGAGCTCTTTGATTTCCTCTACATGGTTAGTCTCAACACAAGCACTAGAGGAAGTATAAGCTTCATCATTAGAGCAACAAGGCAAGGAAAGCAATTCATCACAAGATGTACCAACGTGATGCATGGATGAATCGCGAGGACTAGCACAAGGCAATATAGCATTTTGACTAAAAGTAGTGCTAGTGTCCACATGAGGCTCACTAGATGTTACCTTAGAAATCATGGCCTCATGAGCTATCTTTAGCACATTATGGGATACTAGAAGATCATCATGAGAGCTTGAGAGCTTTTCATGGCTTTCTTCCAATTTCCCATAATTGCTAGATAGCAACTCAAGTTGAGTCCGTAGCTCAACGTTCTCCTTTAAAATGGATGCTTCACAAGAAATAGAGTTAGTAGCACAAGCATCATCATTAACAACAAGAGGAGTAGGCAACTTGGCAAGCTCTTTTAAATAAGAAGCTTCAAGTTGAGCATGAGACTCGGTGAGTTTGATGAGCTCACCCTTGATGACCCTTGAGCCATTTTCGAGGTGCTAAAAATCCTCAAGGAGTCTAGCATGAGCAACCTCAAGCTTAGCATTTTTAGTTTCAAAAACATTGGCCACCTGAAGAGCTCTATCATGAGATTCCTTCACTCTAGATAACTCTAGAGAAAAAGTCTCCTCAAGAGATTCCTTGGTGGTTTGTTCAAGTTCAAGAGCTTGAGAGAGGTCCGCAATCTCATTAGCGTAATCATGCTCATGACCTTCCATTTTATCAATGGTGACCTCATGCTCCTCAAGACGAGATTCCAACTCATCAATATATTTCTTGCCCTCAATAGCAATAGACATGATTTCCATGAAGTTGGAACGAGCAATTTTATTCTTAAGAAGAGCTTTAAAAACTATTCCCCCCTTAACTTTTAAGGAGGCAACATCATCATTCTCTTCATCATAATCGACATCATCATCACTCTTGCCATCATCAATGTTATCACAAGATATATTGGGATTCAAAGTGGGACATACCTTTGAAGCCTTGGCCATAAGGCAAAAAGCCATAGATGATGATGTGGGATCTCTTGAAGCACCATTCAAGACCACATCTTGTTCCATGGAGTGTTGGGTTTCCTCTACATTGTTAGCACAACAACTCGAGGAAATACATGCATTTTTATCATGGCAACAAGACATAGCAAGCATATCATCATGATATTTAGTCAAGAAATTTGTACATGATATGCAAGGACTATCAACACAAGCATGTGAAACATTTGGAATGCTCGAAGTGCTAGAGTCCAAAGATGAAGCATCACAATAAGAAAGTGATGAAGGATTATCAAAACTAAGCCCGCTATCATCATTGCAATGAACACCACTAGTCACCATGTCATTACCTTGTGGCAAACCACATGTAGGTGAAGTAGAAGAAGTTGAGAACACAACACGTCCGGAGGTGGAGGGAGAACAATCATCCCCACAAAACTTGGACACGCCATATTGATCTTGAAGCTTTGTCCACAACTCATGAGCATCCTGGAAAGGCATGAGTTGAAATATAACTACATTGCTCAAAGCATCGAAAAGCACATTAGAAGCTTGAGCATTGAGATAAGAGTTTTTCTCATCCTCTAAAGATAATCTTTGGGGATCCTTTAGAGGAGAAAAATCCACATCAACAATTCGCTCTAAATTTGGGTCCAGGACCCTAAAGAGATTAAGCATGCGAATTACCCAAACATCAAAATTTGTGCCATAGAAACTAAGAGTGTGAGAGAATCCTAATCCCCTAGTCGACATCTTTACTCTCTAGGCGGTTAAGCCTAACAAAGATAGACGAGACTCTGATACCAATTGAAAGATTGTGGATGTCGCCTAGAGGGGGGGGGGTGAATAGGTGCTTTAAAATAATTACCGTTTAGGCTTGAACAAATGCGGAATAAACCTAGCGGTTAATTTGTCAAACACAAAACCTATAACAACTAGGCCCACCTATGTGCACCAAAAACTTATACTAAGAAAGATAAACAACTATGTGATAGCAAGATATATGACAAGAAACAATATGGCTATCACAAAGTAAAGTGCATAAGTAAAGGGCTCGGGTAAGAGATAACCGAGGCACGCGGAGACGACGATGTATCCCGAAGTTCACACCCTTGCGGATGCTAATCTTCGTTTGGAGCGGTGTGGAGGCACAATGCTCCCCAAGAAGCCACTAGGGCCACCGTAATCTCCTCACGCCCTCGCACAATCAAAGATGTCGTGATTCCACTAAGGGACCCTTGAGGGCGGTCACCGAACCCGTATAAATGGCAACCCTTGGGGGAGGTCACCGAACCCATACACTTTGGCAACCCTTGGGGGCGGTTACCGGTACCCGTCAAATTGCTTGGGGCAATCTCCACAACCTAATTGGAGACCCCGACGCTTGCCCGGAGCTTTACACCACAATGGTTGAGCTCTGAACACCACCAACCATCTAGGGCGCAAGGCACCCAAGAGGAACAAGACCTAGGGTGCCCAAACCCAAGAGTAATAAGCTTCTCAAACTTCACTTCCACGTATCACCGTGGAGAACTCAAACCGATGCACCAAATGCAATGGCAAGGGCACACGAAGTGCCCAAGTCCTTCTCTCCCAAATCCCACCAAAGCAACTAATGCTAGGGAGGAAAATGAGAGGAAGAACGAAAGAAGAACACGAAGAACTCCAAGATCTAGATCCAAGGGGTTCCCTTCACTTAGAGGAGAAAGTGATTGGTGGAAACGTGGATCTAGATCTCCTCTCTCTTTTACCTCAAGAACTAGCAAGAATCATTGGAGGGATTGAGATTTAGCAAGCTCGAAGAAGGTCAACAATGGGGGAAGAACACGAGCTAAAAAGGATAAGGTTCATTGGGGAACAAGACCCCCTTTTATAGGTGGGGAAAAACCAACCATTATGCTCACAGCCCACACCGAGCGGTAATACCGCTCCAAGGTGCGGTACTACTGCTAGGGCGGTAGTAGCCCTTTGAAATGCAACAGCGAGGAGGAAAAAAAGCTAGAAGAACTATCGGAGCGGTAGTACCGCTTGACATCACGGTACTACCGCTAGGGTTAGCGGTACTACTGCTAAGGGTAGCGGTACTACTGCTTGCGAGTGGTACTAAATAATTACATCCGTGCCTACCACCGCTGGACTTGTGACGAGTTTTTGGTCCCGAGCGGAAGTAGCCACGGAAGTAGCCGCAGTAGTACTGCTCCAAGCGGTAGTAAAAAATTACTTCCGCTCCTACCTGCGGTAGTACCGCCACAGACTTTTCTGAACACCAAAACTACCACAACTTCTGCAAACGGACTCCGAATTCAACGAAACCAAGTTTGTTGGAAAGCTAGCGACAAGGGCTAACACAATCTTGATAGAAATACCAATAAGAATAAAATGAGGAAAGGCCCAAAAGAAAATGGTGAGAACCCTTCCTCGGATAAGACCGGTAAAACCTCCAACACCGAAAACATCATAGAAGACGCATGCAAACTCCATTTTCGATGAACTCAAGCTTGTCATCAAGATGACCATAAGCTCTAAGACTCACAAAGAGAACCAAACAAGAACCAAGAAACATGATGCAAGGATGCAATGGTTTGAGCTCTCGACAAACGATATGATCAAGCTACTCACTTGAGAGCCCCCCTTGATAGTACAACTATCGATCCTATAACCCGGTCTCCCAACTACCACCATGAGACCGGTAAAATAGAAAACCTATCAAGGGCAAACCTTTTCCTTGCACATGATCCAATTGAGCTAGATGATGACGATCTTGACTCCCTCAAGTTGGACCACCTTTCTTGATTGCGTTGGCTCGATGAAGACTAGTTGATTGCTCCCCCATACTCCACTATGGGTGAGCCACTCTTCCGCACATCTTCACAAGTCCATTGTCACCACAATGGATGGCAAGCTTCAAGCATTTGATCTCTTTGTGATGCTTCACTTGAATTTGCACACCGCAACCTAACCCCAAAAGAACTCTCATGAAGACCATGGGTTAGTACACAAAGCATAATGGACAATGCTTACCATACCATGGGATCACTTGATCCCTCTGTACATCTTGTACGCTTTGTGTGTTGATCAACTTGATTCACTCTTGACTTAGTCTTGATCAACCTTGATTCTTTCCTACTCTCTTCATTTGGATGATGTCTTGAAGGTAAACATGAATGATCAAACAATCTTATTCTTGAAGACATGCTTGCAATAAGCTCAACCCTCAAATGACCAATCTTTGGATAATTCCTTGAATAGCACCTTGGTCGACACAAACTCTCCTTGAAACCAACACATGTACTCCAAGAAAAGCCTATGGACAAAACCTTCGAATATAACTCAAGGCAACCATTAGTCCATAGAGATTGTCACCAATTACCAAAACCAAACATGGGGGCACCGCATGTTCTTTCAATCTCCCCCATTTTGGTAATTGATGACAATCACTTTCAAGAGAGTTTATACAAGGAATTATGCATCACCAAGCAATGCAACAATCAATAATGCATGCGTATGAGATGCAAATGCTTAGGAACAAAACCAAAGCAAGGAGAAAACTCGGAAGACTTCTCCACAAAACTCTCTGAAACTTCTCCCCCATTGGCATTGATTGCCAAAATGGGCGAAAAGCTTAGAAGGCCAATATAAATTGTGTATTTCTCAACAAGAGAGTGGAATTCAATACACATATCCAACGGTAATACTTGGAGGAAGACCAACTATATTGAGGAACCAAGATTGCTAAAGGAAGATATGCCACAAGGACATAACAAAGAGAGACGCAAGCAATCAAGCAATCAAAAGATACCAATTGAAGCAAGCAATCAAAGGATATCAATTGAACCAACTAGACCAAAGATCCTACGAGCCACAAGAAAAAAGGATATTATGATATGAGCATAGGAGTGTTATAAAGAAACTAGAGAGGCTCCCTATGATTTGTGCACACATAAGAATATTTGTATTTGGATACAAAGTGCACAAAATAGGGTCATAGTGCTACGTCTTGAGCTTGCGTTGGTTTTCCCCGAAGAGGAAGGGATGATGCAGCAGAGTAGCGTAAGTATTTCCCTCAGTTTTTGAGAACCAAGGTATCAATCCAGTAGGAGGCCACGCTCAAGTCCCTCGTACCTGCACAAAATGATAGCTACTCGCAACCAACGCGATTAGGGGTTGTCAACCCCTTCACGGTCACTTACGAGAGTGAGATCTGATAGATATAATATTTTTGGTATAAAGATGCAAAGTAAAAAGTAAAAGCAAAGTAAAAAAGCAAAGCAAGATTAAAGTGATGGAGATTGATATGATGAGAATAGACCCGGGGGCCATAGGTTTCACTAGTGGCTTCTTTCAAGAGCATAAGTAATCTACGGTCGGTGAACAAATTACTGTTGAGCAATTGATAGAATTGAGTACAGTTATGAGAATATCTAGGCATGATCATGTATATAGGCATCACGTCCGTGACAAGTAGACTGAAATGATTCTGCATCTACTATTATTACTCCACTCATCGACCGCTATCCAGCATGCATCTAGAGTATTAAGTTAAAAACAAAGTAACGCCTTAAGCAAGATGACATGATGTAGAGAGATAAATTCATGCAATATGAAATAAACCCCATCTTGTTATCCTCGATGGCAACGATGCAATACGTGCCTTGCTGCCCCTTCAGTCACTGGAAAGGACACCGCAAGATCGAACACAAAGCTAAGTACTTCTCCCATGGCAAGAACTACCAATCTAGTTGGCCAAACCAAACGGATAATTCGAATAGACTTGCAAAGATAACCAATCATACATAAAAGAATTCAGAGAAGATTCAAATATTATTCATAGATAGACTTGATCATAAACCCACAATTCATCGTTCTCAACAAACACACCGCAAAAAGAAGATTACATCGAATAGATCTCCACAAGAGAGGGTGAGAACTTTGTATTGAAATTCAAAGAGAGAGAAGAAGCCATCTAGCTACTAACTATGGACCTGAAGGTCTAAGGTAAACTACTCACACTTCATCGGAGAGGCTATGATGATGTAAAAGCCCTCTGTGATGACGGCCCTCTTCCGGCGGAGCTCCGGAACAGGCCCCAAGATGGGATCTCGTGGTTACAGAAAGTTGCGGCGGTGGAATTAGGTTTTTGGCTCCTATCCTGATCGTTTGGGGGTACGTAGGTATATATAGGAGGAAGGAGTACACCGGAGGAGCACCGAGGGGTCCACGAGGCAGGGGGGCGCGCCCTAGGGTGGGCGCCCCCACCCTCGTGACCGCCTCTTTTGTTCCTTGGAGCAGGGTCCAAGTCTCCTGGATCACGTTCGGTGAGAAAATCACGTTCCCAAAGGTTTTATTCCGTTTGGACTCCGTTTGATATTCCGTTTCTTCGAAACACTGAAATAGGCAAAAAACAGCAATTCTGGGCTGGGCCTCCGGTTAATAGGTTAGTCCCAAAAATAATATAAAAGTGGAAAATAAAGCCCAATATAGTCCAAAACAGTAGATAATATAGCATGGAGCAATCAAAAATTATAGATACGTTGGAGACGTATCAGGCATCCCCAAGCTTAATTCTTGATCGTCCTCGAGTAGGTAAATGATAAAAAGAGAATTTTTGATGCGGAGTGCTACTTAGCATAATTTCAATGCAAATCTTCTTAATTGTGGTATGAATATTCAGATTCGAAAAATTCAAGACAAAAGTTTATATTGACATAAAAATAATAATACTTCAAGCATACTAACAAAGCAATTATGTCTTCTCAAAATAACATGGCCAAAGAAAGTTATCCTTACAAAATCATATAGTCTGGCTATGCTCTATCTTCACCACACAAAGTATTTAAATCATGCACAACCGCGATGACAAGCCAAGCAATTGTTTCATACTCTAACTTTTTCAAAACTTTTTCAATCTTCACACAATACATGGGCATGAGCCATGGATATAGCACTATAGGTGGAATAGAATGGTGGTTGTGGAGAAGATAGTCTCACATCAACTAGGCATATCAACGGGCTATGGAGATGCCCATCAATAGATATCAATGTGAGTGAGTAGGGATTGCCATGCAACGGATGCACTAGAGCTATAAGTATATGAAAGCTCAAAAAGAAACTAAGTGGGTGTGCATCCAACTTGCTTGCTCATGAAGACCTAGCGCAATTTGAGGAAGCCCATCATTGGAATATACAAGCCAAGTTATATAATGTAAAATTCCCACTAGTATATGAAAGTGATAACATGAGAGACTCTCTACTATGAGGATCATGGTGCTACTTTGAAGCACAAGTGTGGTAAAAGGATAGTAACATTGTCCCTTCTCTCTTTTTCTCTCATCATTTTTTTATTTGGGCCTTTTCTTTTTTTATGGCATCTTTTTATTTGGGCTTCTTTGGCCTCTTTTTTTATTTTATTTTTCGTCCGGAGTCTCATCCCAACTTATGGGGGAATCATAGTCTCCATCATTCTTTCCTCACTGGGACAATGCTCTAATAATGATGATCATCACACTTTTATTTTTCTTATAACTCAACAATTACAACTCGACACTTAGAACAAAATATGACTCTATGTGAATGCATCCGGCGGTGTACCGGGATATGCAATATGACAATGATGAATGTGTCATGATGAACTAGATGGTGGAAAGTTGCATGGCAATATATCTCGGAATGGCTATGGAAATGCCATGATAGGTAGGTATGGTGGCTGTTTTGAGGAAGGTTTATGGTAGGTGTATGATACCGGCGAAAAGTGCACGGTATTAGAGAGGCTAGCAAAGGTGGAAGGGTGAGAGTGCGTATAATCCATGGACTCAACATTAGTCATAAAGAACTCATATACTTATTGCAGAAATCAAGAAGTTATCAAAGTAAAGTATTACGTGCATGCTCCTAGGGGCATAGATTGGTAGGAAAAGACCATCGCTCGTCCCCCACCGCCACTCATAAGGAAGACAATCAATAAATAAATCATGCTCCAACTTCATCACATAACGGTTCACCATACGTGCATGCTACGGGAATCACAAACTTTAACAAAAGTATTCTTTAAATTCACAACTACTCAACTAGCATGACTTTAATATTATCACCTCCATATCTCAAAACAATTATCATGCTTCAATCTTTTCTTAGTATTCAACACACTCAAAAAGAAAGTTTCACATATCTTGAATACCAAGTATATTAACATTAAGCAAATTACCATGCTATTAAGAGACTCTCAAAATAATTTAAGTGAAGCATGAGAGATCAATAGTTTCTTTAAAACAAATCCACCACCGTGCTCTAAAAGATCTAAGTGAAGCACATAGAGCAAAATTATAACGCTCAAAAGATATAAGTGAAGCACATAGAGCAAAACTACTTAGCTCAAAAGATATAAGTGAAGCACATAGAGTATTCTATCAAATTTTAATTCATGTATGGTTATCTCAAAAGGTGTGTACAGCAAGGATGATTGTGGCATACTAAGACACAAATACACAAATAATACAAGACGCTCCAAGCAAAACACATATCATGTTGGTGAATAAAAATATAGCTCCAAGTAAATTACCGATGGAAGTGGACAAAAGAGGGGATGCCTTCCGGGGCATCCCCAAGCTTTGACTTCTTGGTGTCCTTGGATTATCTTGGGGGTGCCATGGGCATCCCCAAGCTTAGGCTCTTTCCACTCCTCGTTCCATGATCCATCAAAAGAATTCACCCAAAACTTGAAAACTTCACAACACAAAACTCAAAATAGAAAACTCGTGAGCTCCGTTAGCAAAAGAAAACAAAAGACCACTTCAAGGTAATGCAATTAACTCATTATTTATTTATATTGGTGTTAAACCTACTGTATTCCAACTTCTCTATGGATTGTAAACTATTTTACTAACCATAGGTTCATCAAAATAAGCAAACAACACACGAAAAACAGAATCTGTCAAAAACAGAACAGTCTGTAGTAATCTGTAGCTAGCGCAAGATCTGGAACCCCAAAAATTCTAAAATAAATTGCTGGACGTGAGGAAGTTATCTATTAATCATCTTCAAAAAGAATTAACTAAATATCACTATTCAAATAAAAAATACAGAAGTTCCCATGAGCGCTAAAGTTTCTGTTTTTTACAGCAAGCTCAACAAGACTTTCCCCAAGTCTTCCCAACGGTTCTACTTGGCACAAACACTAATTAAACACAAAAAACACAACCAAAACAGAGGCTAAATAATTTATTTATTACTAAACATGAGCAAAAGGCAAGGAATAAAAATAAAATTGGGTTGCCTCCCAACAAGCGCTATCATTTAACGCCCCTAGCTAGGCATAAAAGCGAGGATAGATCTAGGTATTGCCATCTTTGGTTTTAGAGAAAAAGAGAGAAAACTTGTTATCTATGGAATTAATCTTTCTATTTTGACAGAGTACATGTCCATTAATGGTAGAAGAAAGATTAAGAATGTTGCGGAAATTGGCATCTAGGCTAGCTTTTATCTCTTTAATAGATTCGTTTTGGTAAGAAAGCAAGAGAGATGCGATTTCAATTTTCTCATTAATGGGGTGCCCAAATATAGTTTTCATCCTCTCATAGGTATCTATGGGGTCCCCTTCAGGAAAACCCCCCTCAAAAATAGAATCTAAGACTTGTTTGAACAAAGCGGGTAGCCCAACAAAAAAGCTTTTTAAGTAAACCTCAATTTGACATTGGGGTACATAGCTAGCCCGGATCCTTAAAAGCCTATCCCAAGCATCTTTCAAAGATTCATCAAGTAAATAACAAAAAATTCCAGAACCATCTTCATCAAAATTACTAAGGTTCTCATTGATAAATCCGACAAGTTGTTCTATAGCATTCCGATTCATGAGTTTAGATAAGATAGCAGGATTGTCTAAAGCACTAGAACTTGGGAGAGAACCCCCAACTCTTTTTGGTTCTGACATGGCGAGGGAAAAGAGGCAAACAGAGAGGAAGGATAGAGAGAGAGGGCGAATAAAATGGCAAGCGTGAATTGGGGGGAGAATAAAACGAGAGGCAAATGGAAAATAATGTAATGCGAGAGATAGGGATTGTGATGGGTACTTGGTATGTTGACTTTTTGCGTAGACTCCCCGGCAACGGCGCCAGAAATCCTTCTTGCTACGTCTTGAGCTTGCGTTGGTTTTCCCCGAAGAGGAAGGGATGATGCAGCGGAGTAGCATAAGTATTTCCCTCAGTTTTTGAGAACCAAGGTATCAATCCAGTAGGAGGCCACGCTCAAGTCCCTCGTACCTGCACAAAACGATAGCTACTCGCAACCAACGCGATTAGGGGTTGTCAATCCCTTCACGGTCACTTACGAGAGTGAGATCTGATAGATATAATATTTTTGGTATAAAGATGCAAACTAAAAAGTAAAAGCAAAGTAAAAAGCAAAGCAATATTAAAGTGATGGAGATTGATATGATGAGAATAGACCCGGGGGCCATAGGTTTCACTAGTGGCTTCTCTCAAGAGCATAAGTATTCTACGGTGGGTGAACAAATTACTGTTGAGAAATTGACAGAATTGAGCATAGTTATGAGAATATCTAGGCAGGATCATGTATATAGGCATCATGTCCATGACAAGTAGACCGAAATGATTCTGCATCTACTACTATTACTCCACTCATCGACCGCTATCCAGCATGCATCTAGAGTATTAAGTTAAAAACAGGGTAACGCCTTAAGCAAGATGACATGATGTAGAGAGATAAATTCATGCAATATGAAATAAACCCCATCTTGTTATCCTTGATGGCAACAATGCAATACGTGCCTTGCTGCCCCTTCTGTCACTGGGAAAGGACAACGCAAGATCGAACCCAAAGCCAAGCACTTCTCCAATGGCAAGAACTACCAATCTAGTTGGCCAAACCAAACGGATAATTCAAAGAGACTTGCAAAGATAACCATCATACATAAAAGAATTCAGAGAAGATTCAAATATTATTCATAGATAGAATTGATCCTAAACCCACAATTCATCAGTCTCAACAAACACACCGCAAAAAGAAGATTACATCGAATAGATCTCCACAAGAGAGGGGGAGAACTTTGTACTGAGATTCAAAGAGAGAGAAGAAGCCATCTAGCTACTAACTATGGACCCAAAGGTCTGAGGTAAACTACTCACACTTCATCGGAGAGGCTATGATGATGTACAAGCCCTCCGTGATGACGGCCCTCTTCCGACGGAGCTCCGGAACAGGCCCCAAGATGGGATCTAGTGGATACAGAAAGTTGCGGTGGTGGAATTAGGTTTTTGGCTCCTGTCCTGATCGTCTGGGGGTACATAGGTATATATAGGAGGAAGGAGTACGCCGGAGGACCACCGAGGGGCCCATGAGGCAGGGGGCGCACCCTAGGGGGGGAGCCCCCCACCCTTGTGACCGCCTCTTTTGTTCCTTGGAGCAGGGTCCAAGTCTCCTGGATCACGTTCGGTGAGAAAATCACGTTCCCGAAGGTTTTATTCCGTTTGATATTCCATTTCTTTGAAACACTGAAATAGGCAAAAAAACAACAATTCTGGGCTGGGCCTCCGGTTAATAGGTTAGTCCCAAAATAATATAAAAGTGGGAAATAAATCCCAATATAGTCCAAAACAGTAGATAATATAGCATGAAGCAATCAAAAATTATAGATACGTTGGAGACGTATCACATAGCTCCCCCAAAATCAATAGAAACTTACAACAAGTGCAAGTGAGCATATAGGAAACCAAGCCTAGTACTTGCAACAAACACATGGTTGAGCAACAAGTAAAATAGGCAACTTAAGAATGGGCTCAACCAAAATGATGTGTGTGAGTCAAGGCAATGCACTTGAGAAGACTAATGTACGGATGAGCATTAAGCATCAATAAAGTCTTGAAAGAATGAGGCACACGGTGCAAGGCCTATCATTCCCACACACAACTAGCAAATGGGTTCACAAGCTTACTAATAAGCATATAAAGAACCTATGCTTGTGACAACCCATGGTGAAGATAGAGGATGAAGGCCTCATCAAGACGAGGGATACCAATTAAGATGGCAAAAGCCTCGTAAAGATAAGCATGAGGGAAATAATCTTCACCACACAAGAGCACACCAAGATGCAACGATAGAAGACACGCACTCAAGGCAAAAGCTTTCACGGAGCCACCAAAGAAATAACATAAGAAAGACAAGGTGGACATGAAAGAAAGGATATCATCTAGATATGCAACTTCTCTCAAGTGTATAAGATTCTAGGTAGACGAAATCATGATGATATATATATATATATCTACAAAGAAGGATGTACACATGAAATAGTTACAACACGAAGGAACAAGATATCCATAAGGAATTCATACATATACCAATAAGATATTTGCTTGAGAGCATAGCACATGGCTAGATATGGTATTATTGTATATAAATGAATTCCAACCACACGAACATCAAAGACATCACAACTAGCAACAAGACATCATTGTTGGGATGCTTTGAGAAAGGAAACAAGTATCACAAGAAAGAATGGATAAGATGCCATGATACAACCTACACAAGGTTGATGCAAGAAATGTGTGCATGAAGTATATGAGGATACTTGTTACCGAGATAACATTGGAAGGATGTAGGAGATACCAATTGAAGGTACAAAGTAGTTAATTGATCATCCTAGCTTGACTCCAATAAGCACATGGTGACAACACCTTCCTTGTGAGTGAGCCGAGCATCCAATGCATCTCCACTTGTTCCTAGAACAATAACGCAAACAAAATGCTACCCAAACTCATTGGGACCAAAGAGTTAGAGAACCAACAACACATAGGACAAACTCCACATAAATATGTGCATATAGATATGAAAATGAATTTCATGCACATCTCATCCAATTTGAGACTTGGTGGAGTTCCCCCTATATATTGGGTGAAAGAAAGAAAACATGCCAAAGATACTACACGGAGTTAATATGCATTCTCAAGACTTTCAAGAACCGAGACCAAAAGACAAAGAAATACCAAGCGAAGAAAAGATACCAAATGAATAAATCATCACTTGAAGGATATCCATAAAATACATCAAGGAATGAGATATCCATTGATACACTCAAAAAGAAAAATGTCAAACTCCCAAAAGAGAGAATGGTTCCAAACAAACCAAGCCCTCTACAAAGTTTCATGATGGCACAAAGTACCAAAAAGAAACGGCTTGCCTTCCATAAACACACACTTGATAAGGATCACAAGATGAGTGTTTTAAGAAAAATAGGATAGCTCCCCCAAGCATTGTGCATTAAAGAGAATTTGCATTTGAATACAAAAAGCACAGGATGGGATCACCACTTTCACTATATGTATACAAACACTAGACAAACTCAAGGAAATAACAAGATCCACAAGTGGTATGGAATACAATGGGAATTGGCACAATCCTAGGCACGAGATAAGGCAAATAAAAGTAAAGGCCAATGTAAAGATGATCAATAATTTCTACCACACATAAGTGAGTACCAATTGTCAAAAGACAAGAAGTATTTGGAAATGATTCCCGTTGGTAGATATCAAGGATAACCAACATCATCTTCACACCGAACACAAGCAAAGTGCAACTTGTAGAGCTCACATGCCACCTAAGAACAAGATAATTTACAATATCAATCCTAGGTGACAATATCTCAAATGTACACATTTTCTAGGCTTGTAATATGCACATAGCATATTACTCCCCCATAATGTGATACCAATAAAAACTTAACAAGAGGCAATAAGAGAATCCAACAAGAGATAATTGATGTACTATTTAGGATTTGAATTTCTGATGAGAAGACATACCACATAGCGACTAGATAATCTTGAAATATCAATACTAGATGGTATTACAAATGTACACACATTTATAGGATAGTGAGGTGCACAAAGCACATCACTCCCCTATAATGGGATATTCCATTAATCTCTCACAAGAGCCAACTAAGATACAAACAAGATGCACAAAGGCTCAACGTACGAAACACATGTACATGAAGTGCAAACCAACACACACATACTTGACTGCTCAAGATAATCAAGTTGGAAGCACAACATATACAAACACATACAAGGAACAAAACCAAACATGCAAAGGGGTAAGTAACTATCAATGTAAACACTTTAAGCATGAGTTACCGCATGGAGGAACATTGGATATAAGATAGAAACTTGATAATCCGAATAACTTTGCTTGAGAAAATTAGGATGATGAAGTCCCCTTAATTCTTCATAAAGTAGCCAAGTCTCCAATGCCCTCCAACAACACCTATTGATCAAGTTTGAGCTAGTTGGTCTCCAACCAAGTTGGGTACTAAGAGGTTAGTCACAATAGGCTTGGCCACCCAAATGGTTCTTTGCTTCAAACCACTTTGAGTACCAACAAACTTGGCAACCACATTGCCAAC
Source organism: Triticum aestivum (assembly GCF_018294505.1). Lineage (NCBI taxonomy): Eukaryota > Viridiplantae > Streptophyta > Magnoliopsida > Poales > Poaceae > Triticum > Triticum aestivum. The sequence continues at coordinate 439,417,345 of NC_057803.1, read as the reverse complement.
CTTATCCTTCCCAAGAGAATAGACATCATCAATAATAATTGGGTTGGATAAGTTACCACTTGTGCATGAAGAAGTGAGGTGACCTTTCTCACGACATAGGTAGCAACGTCTACTCTTCACTTTCTTCTCACTTGATTTCTCAACTTGAGAAGCATTAGATTGAGTCTTCTTGGGAAGAGGCCTTTCTTCAACTTGAGGTTGAGCATGAGAATGCACATGTAGCCGCTTACCTTGTTGCTTGTCACTAATGGCCTTCTTCTTCAATGGGCAAGATCTAACATGATGCCCTTCAATTTTGCACTTGAAGCAAATAATCTTGGCCGAACTCTTGACTTGTTTTTGGCCCTTTTTGTTGTTGCTCTTGGACTTCTTCTTCTTATTGGAGTTGAATCCAAGTCCAGCTTTGTCATCGGGGGATTTTTGTACACTCAAGATATTGTTGAGTGTGGCCTTCCCTTCATGACACTTTTCCAAATCTTTCTTCAAAGAAGTGACTTGGGCCTTGAGCTCTTTGATTTCCTCTACATGGTTAGTCTCAACACAAGCACTAGAGGAAGTATAAGCTTCATCGTTAGAGCAACAAGGCAAGGAAATCAATTCATCACAAGATGTACCAACGTTATGCATGGATGAATCGCGAGGACTAGCACAAGGCAATATAGCATTTTGACTAGAAGTAGTGCTAGTGTCCACATGAGGCTCACTAGATGTTACCTTAGCAATCATGGCCTCATGAGCTATCTTTAGCACATTATGGGATACTAGAAGATCATCATGAGAGCTTGAGGGCGTTTGCAGATCTGCCGCACAGTGTGTCGGATGCTGCGGAGTTCTTCCGAGCCGAAGAAGGGAGATCAACGGAGAAGCTATTTTGGTCACAATATCTTGCACAAGAACATCTAGTGCCCTTTAGCGATCAGCTAAAACAGTTGGTCGAGATGCATAGGGTGGCCGAACTGGCCATGAAGGATTTAATAATCTGACTATGGCCTGTCGAAGCTATGCCCGGTAGCTACCTCAGGCTCGTGAAGCGGCTGGTGAATGCCTGCCCTCAGCTGGACGTCGTCAAGCGGTCGGTCTCCATCGAGGGCGCGCGCTTGGCCTTCGCCCACTTCAAGGTGTGGTGGGCGAAGATGGATGTCGTCAAGCTTACGACAGGGGGACCGCCAGAGGGCATGGAGCACCGCACGCCCGAGCAGTACTTTGAAGACATCCTGGAGGGGTCTCATATTGTGGTGACGCAATGTGCGCAAGACATTATTTTCGAATGAATACATTCATGTTGTCTCTGCCTTGTATGATGAAACAAAGTCGTTATATAATATAGTGTTTGTTATTTAAAAAATTCACCTCCTGTGCGGCCGTGTTGTGTGAAATCTAAGAGTTGGCCAGTCGCCGGCTTCTGACCCCATGTAGGTAGTACGGGGGTGTTCGGGATGTAATCTAAACACTCTTGATCCAATTGTTTGGTCCTTGAAGGAGGTGTTTAGCGCGACAAACCAAGCAATCGGACTATGCGGCTTTAGCACCCTCACATAGCCATAGGAGTTTGACAATAAAAATATAGGCTCAACCCCTAGTATCCGAACTAGGATGTTGTAAACACCTGATCGGATAAGTACCGATCCCTCGCGTAATGTGGAAAAAATCTCTAAAGATTTGAGACCTCTGAAGAGCTGACCGGCTCTCGCCGCATCATGACAGTCAGTTTTCGGCTTTCTCTACTGAGGTGCTCATTCGGGTAAACCAGGGCACAATCGCAGTAGTTCTCCCTTTACTACCCTAGTCGATATAGCAGAACATAAGGTAGCAAGCACAGGAGCCAGGCAACCCAACTATTAACCAAAGACGTGATTCGGAGCCAATGCATATAGTGCTAAATTCGGGGTGCCGAACTATACTGTAAAAAGTGTTCGGACTTTGTTGCCATGTTGTGGGGCGCTATGAATCCCCTGACAAATTGAAACGTACCGAAGTGTACGGGCGCTATTTGATAAGGTTATCAAAAAGGAAAAGAAGAAAAGGGTAGTGAGCTAAAGCCGTAAAATTTTGGCCGCAAATTGTTTCCATTATAGTTTCAGTAGTACATTAAAGCACATTTATGCAAGTGTTGCAATAAGCAGAAGGCTATTTAATATGCCTTAACCAAGGGAGAGCTGCGTGCGGGTCCTGCAAACGGGTAAGGGATCGTTAAAGAAACCACCTAAAAATTCCCCAGTACGTCCATGCTTCTTGTTGTCTTGGTGTATTTGTCCTTCGAAAAGAATCGATGGTCAAGCCGTCAGGGAAGTCCTGTAAAAAAAGAAACCTAAAAAGGAGAAAAAGGAAATAGTGAAAGTACGTGTGTCCGGGATGGTCCAGCCGTATTGTGGATCACAAGCTAGTTATGCCTCCACCCATGCCCATGGTACTTTGAGTGTGTATTCATGTACGCGCGGTACAATTGCTGCCACTTGGTCGGGACTGGGACGGAGGCCGAGTTGCTAGTCGAGCTCCTGACGAGCCGAGCTGTCCTGCTACAGAATAGTCCGGACTCTCTTAACAGTGTCCGGGAGCTCGGCCCCTGAATTAAGGTTCTGCTTGAAAAGGCCGCTCTGTACTTCTGCTGCTAAGGCAGTGGTGTGCTCCTCGGTGCAGAGGGAGTGTTCCATTTTGCCATTAACTGTTATGACGCCGCGTGGTCTAGGCATCTTGAGCTTGAGATAAGCATAGTGTGGCACCGCGTTGAATCGAGCAAATGCTGTTCGTCCGAGCGGTGCGTGATAACCCCTGCGAAAACGGCCGATATCGAAGATTAACTCCTCGCTTTGGAAGTTGTCCGGAGATCCGAAGACAACCTCTAGTGTGATTGAGCCCGTGTAGCGGGCTTCTACACCTGGTATGACTCCTTTAAAGGTAGTCTTTGTGGGTTTGATCCGTGATGGGATAATGCCCATTTTGTGCGCTGTATCCTGATAGAGCAGGTTGAGGCTGCTGCACCGTCCATCAGAACTCGTGTCAGGTGGAACCCATCAATTATTGGGTCCAGGACTAGTGCGGCTAAACCTCCATGACGGATACTGGTCGCATGGTCTCGATGATCGAAAGTGATCGGGCATGACGACCATGGATTAAATTTTGGGGCGACTAGCTCTATCGCGTAGACGTCCCTGAGAGCGCGCTTGCGCTCCGTCATGGGGATGTGGGTAGCGTATATCATGTTCACCATTTTGACCTGAGGGGGAAACTTCTTCTGTCTCTCTGTGTTCGACGGCCGGGGCTCCTTGTCTTCGTCCTCGCTTTGCGATCCCTTCTCCTTGCTTTCGGCATTTAACCTGCCGGCCAGTTTAAAAACCCAACAATCTCTGTTGGTATGATTGGGTGGTTTGTCTGGGGTGCCATGGATCTGGCACGGACGGTCGAGTATGCGGTCCAAACTGGATGGGCCCGAATTGTTCTTTTTGAACAGCTTCTTCCGCTGACCGGACTTAGAGCCACTGAATCCGGCATTGACCGCCATATCATTGGTGTTGTCATTATTGTTTCGATGCTTGTGTCTGTTGCGTCGGGACTTGTCATTGCTATTTCTAGCTTTAGAGGTGCTGGCGTTGCTTGCATTGTTTTTGCTACGGGCCATCCAACTATCTTCACCCGCACAAAAGAGGGTCATGAGTGCCGTGAGGGCTGCCATGGACTTCGGCTTTTCTTGGCCGAGGTGTCGGGCGAGCCATTCATCGTGGATGCTGTGTTTAAAGGCCGATAGGGCTTCGGCATCTAGACAGTCGATGATTTGGTTCTTTTTGGTTAGGAACCTAGTCCAGAATTTCCTGGCTGACTCTCCGGGCTGTTGAACTATATGGCTTAAGTCATCGGCATCTGGTGGCCGGACATATGTACCTTGGAAGTCGTCGTGGAAGGCGTCTTCCAAATCCTCCCAGCTGCCAATAGAATTTTCGAGGAGAGTATTTAACCAGTGCTGAGCTAGCCCTTTGAGTTTTAACGAAAGGTATTTGATGGCGTGGAGGTCATCTCTGCGGGCCATATGGATATGGAGAAGAAAATCCTCAATCCACACCGCAGGATCAGTTGTTCCATCGTATGATTCAATATTCACGAGTTTAAACCCTTCTGGGAATTCATGCTCCATTACTTCATCAGTGAAGCAAAGAGGGTGTGCGGCGCCTTTATATCGAGCTACATCGCGACGTACCTTCGATAGAGTCTGTCTGCGGTTTTCGGCCTGCGCATGACTAGGCTTGTCATGCTCGGCTTGATAGCCGTCGGCGTGCGTCGAGGCACGCCCTCATGATCCATAAATCGATCTGGCCGGGCCTGTTTTATTCTTCAGGCCCTGCCGAAGATCATACGTGTATCCCTGAGCAGTTTTGTCTCTGCCTTTACGGCGAGGTAAGGCGGGCTGGTGTTCGGCTTGTGTTGCCGCTTTGTCCCGACCACGTGGTGGTCGGTCAGCCGCATTGTGTACTGACGACCTGGGATCCAATGCCTCGTCATCGAATTGAGGTAGCAATTTGCGCTTCGGGTAACTTTTGAGTGGTCGCTTGAGGTTGTGCTCCTCGGCAGCCAGGACATCAGTCCATCTATCGTTGAGCAGATCTTGATCAGCTTGAAGCTGCTGCTATTTCTTTTTCAGGCTCCTTACAATGGCTATTAGTTGGCGCTTGAAGCGCTCCTGTTCGAGAGGTTCCTCAGGCACAATAAAATCCTTGGTGTCGAGGCTTGCCTCATCCTCCGAGAGCGGAAGATAGTTACTATCCTCCGAGTCTTCATGCGTGGCCTTTTTACTAGGGCTGACTTGCCCATCTTCCCGTTCATCCTGTTTGGAAGTTGGATGAACTGTTGGGGAACATAGTAATTTCAAAAAAATTCCTACGCACACGCAGGATCATGGTGATGTATAGAAATGAGAGGCGAGAGTGTCGTCCAAGTACCCTCGTAGACCGTTAAGCGGAAGCGTTATGACAACACGGTTGATGTAGTCCTACGTCTTCACGATCGACCGATCCTTAGTACCGAACGTACGGCACCTCCGCGTTCAACACACGTTTAGCTCGGTGACGTCCCATGAACTCACTATCCAGTAGAGCTTGGGGAAGAGTTTCGTCAGAACGACGGCGTGGTGACGATGTTGATGAAGCTACCGCAGCAGGGCTTCGCCTAAACACCGCTACAGTATTATCGAGGTGGATTATGGTGGAAGGGGGGCACCACACATGGCTGGGAGAGATCTTTGCAATCAACTTGTGTGTCTAGAGGTGCCCCCTGCCCCCGTATATAAAGGAGCAAGGCGGGAGGGGCGGCCGGCCAGGAGGAGGCGCGCCAGGGAGAAGCCCTACTCCCACTGGGAGTAGGACTCCCTCCTTTCCTAGTTGGAGTATGAGAAGGGGGAAGGAGGAGGGAGAGAGGAAGGAAAGGGGGCGTCGCCGCCTCCTCCTTGTCCAAATCGGACTAGAGGGAGAGGGGGCGCGCAGCCTGCCCTTGCCGCCGCTCCTCTTCTCCACTAAGGCCCATCTTGGCCCAGTAAACCCCTGGGGGGGTTCCGGTAACCCCCGGTACTCCGGTAAAATCCCGATTTCACCAGAACACTTCCGATATCCAAATATAGGCTTCCAATATATCAATCGTTATGTCTCGGCCATTTCGAGACTCCTCGTCATGTCCGTGATCACATTCGGGACTCCGAACTTCCTTTAGTACATCAAAACACATAAACTCATAATATAACCGTCATCGAACTTTAAGCATGCGGACCCTACGGGTTCTAGAACTATGTAGACATGACCGAGACATGTCTCCGGTCAATAACCAATAGCGGAACCTGGATGCTCATATTGGTTCCTACATATTCTACGATGATCTTTATCGGTCAAACCACACAACACTATACATTGTTCTCTTTGTCATCGGTATGTTACTTGCCCAAGATTCGATTGTCGGTATCCAATACCAAGTTCAATCTCGTTACCGTCAAGTCTCTTTACTCGTTCCGTAATACATCACCCCATAACTAACTCATTAGTTATCATGCTTGCAAGGCTTATAGTGATGTGTATTACCGAGAGGGCCCAGAGATACCTCTCTGACAATCAGAGTGACAAATCATAATCTTGATCTATGCCAACTCAACAAGTACCATCGGAGACACCTGTAGAGCACCTTTATAATCACCTAGTTATGTTGTGATGTTTGGTAGCACACAAAGTGTTCCTCCGGTATTCGGGAGTTGCATAATCTCATAGTCATAAGAACATGTATAAGTCATGAAGAAAGCAATAGCAATAAATAAACGATCAAGTGCTAAGCTAACGGAATGGGTCAAGTCAATCAAATCATTCTCCTAATGATGTGATCCCTTTGATCAAATAACAACTCATGTCTATGGTTAGGAAACTTAACCATCTTTGATCAATGAGCTAGTCAAGTAGAGGCATACTAGTGACACTATGTTTGTCTATGTATTCACACATGTATTATGTTTCCGGTTAATACAATTCTAGCATGAATAATAAACATTTATCATGAAATAAGGAAATAAATAATAACTTTATTATTGCCTCTAGGGCATATTTCCTTCATGAATGGGGTCTTCGTTGTCTTCGGCACCATCCGGAGTGTTGTCTTCTCCTGTGCCGGTGTTGCTGTCTTTGCTGCGGCGTGACTTAGAGCGGCGCCGCTGACCCTGGTGCTTTGGTTGTATCTCGGGAGGTTTATCCTCAACCGGATCTTCCTTGTCACCACCGCTATTCTCTTTTGGTGCATCCACCATGTATACGTCATACGAGGAGGTGGTCGTCCATCGTCCGGTGAACGACGGGTTTTGGGCCTCCTCTTCTCCTGCATTGTCATCCATACCGTTGATGCCTTCTGAGCCATAATCAAGCATGTCGGTTAAGTCCTCGACAGTGGCTATGAAGTGGGCGGTGGGTGGGAAACGAAATTCTCCGTCATCAGCCTCCAGTTCGAAACGGATATAATTCGGCTGAGAGTCCCCCGCCAGGGATAGATTTTTTTAATGAGTTTAGCACGTCGCCCAAAGGCGAGTGCCGGAAGATGTCCGCGGAGTTGAATTCGACGATCGATGACCGATCAAGCTCGACGTACGCAGACGCACAAGGTTCAGAACCTGTAGCTGGAGACGAATCCATGGTTCCAGTGACACAGACGTTACTTGAAGTTAGGTCTGTGTGCTGCTGAATCTGCGGCTTCCGTGGTGGGGTTGAGCTTCCCGTCCTCGGATGGCGCAGTCTGCTCTAGATCTAAGTCCAGAGCAGCTACATGTACTATCTCCAGGGCATGGTCTGATGACAGATTTATGTCATGTTCATCGTGGTGGCAGGGAGCGGCTGCCTTGGTCTCAAATCCGTCGAAGATCAAGTCTCCACGGATATCCGCTATGTAGTTCAAGCTTCCAAATCTGACCTGATGGCCAGGGGCGTAGCTTTCGATCTGCTCTAGATGGCCAAGCGAGTTGGCCCACAGTGTGAAGCCGCCGGATACTAAGATCTATCCGGGGAGGAAGACTTCCCCTTGGACAGCATCGTTGTAGATGGTCGAAGGAGCCATCGAACCTTTTGACGATGGCACAGTGGAACTCTCAATGAAAGCACCAATGTCGGTGTCAAAACCGGCGGATCTCGGGTAGGGGGTCCCGAACTATGCGCCTAAGGTCGATGGTAATAGGAGACGGGGGACACAATGTCTACCGAGGTTCGGGCCCTCTCTATGGAGGTAATACCCTACTTCCTGCTTGATTGATCTTGATGAATATGAGTATTACAAGAGTTGATCTACCACAAGATCGTAATGGCTAAACCCTAAGAGTCTAGCATATCTGACTATGATTTTGAGGATATCTCTATGGACCTAGTCCTCCGGTTTATATAGATACCGGAGGGATCTAGGGTTACATAAGGTCGGTTACAGAGAAAGGAATCTTCATATCTAGACGCCAAGCTTGCCTTCCACACCAAGGAGAGTCCCATCTGGACACGGGTAAAGTCTTCGGTCTTCGTATCTTCATAGCCCATCAGTCCGTCCCATGTCTAATAGGTCGGATGCCCGAGGACCCCTTAGTCCAAGACTCCCTCAGCGAGCCACTCTAGACTCAGACCATGCTTCTCTCACCTCTTGTAAGGCCTTGTCGAGATCAGCCGCTTTGGCTTTGTTATCCCTCTCGAGGAATTCGCACTAGATAGTGGTTTTATCTAGCTCGCATGCCATTATAGAAATTCTCTCCTCACACTGGTGCCGAGCAGACTGTTCGGTTTTCAACTCATCAGCTGCCTTATTGGCAGCCAAATTACTCATCCAGGCTTGCTCCTTGGCAAGGGCAAGTTTAGCCTGAAGGACCTCCATCGCGGCAGCGCCATCTGCAGTTATGCGTGTCTCAGTATACGATTCTAGCTTCGTGCTCATGTTATCATACATACATATACTAACTGCCCCAGAAACATACCTTGCGCCTCGTCAAGCCGCCTGTTGATAAGCGTGATGTCGTCATCCGCCTCATCAATCATCCGCTGCAGATCTGCAACCTCTGTGGTTCGGGCAGTAGCCAGGGAGGTAACAGCCTGTGTTCCAATTAGTCAGATTATTTCCTGGGTATATCTTTTTGATCCTCTGATCGCCTCCCTTGGGAAGCCAATCAGAGTCTCAGGGGCTACTATCTATACATAGGAGCATTTTGTGAATAAAACACAATCGAAAACATTACAGTACAAACCTCGAAGCCTCTTAGCAGGCTCGTGAAGGCCTCATTCAATCCACTTTTCGCGGACAGAACCTTTTCAACCACCGTACCCATCAAGGTACGATGGTCCTCTAAGACGGATGCCTATCGTTGCATGTTCGTCAATATATCCGGCGCTTCTAGATCTCCGAAAGCTGTTGTAGCAGTACGGCCTCCCTTCGAAGGGATTCGTTTATCCATCCCTAGAGTTGTCTTCGGCTGTAAGCCAGACAGCCCAAGGCCTTTTTTGTTGGCCCCCGGGCCCTGGGCTACCGAAGTATCACCTTCGGGTAGTGTCTTGATCATCCCCTGCACCACTTGTTGATCAGGAGAGACCCTCCGGGACGACACCTCGAAGTTGTCCACCCTATTGGGCGAGGAGACCGGTGGAGGCGTCTCGCTCTCCGGCAGGAGATCCCCCGAGGAAGAAGATTGTTGAAGAAGACAGTGTGCCGAGCTGCAAAAACATATATTCTAGATGTTACCTTGGTCACATGAGAGGAACGGGATATGTTTAGAACACCCTTGTTCACTTACGATTTGGCTAAAGGCTTGTCCTCGCCATAGGACTGCGCGATGATGTCGTCCTCCAAGCCCGAGCCACCCGACAGGGGCATTTTGCCTCGCTTAGGAGCCTTTTCCTCCCGACCTTCAGAGGCGTCCCTTTTCTTACCATGAGGAGAACGGATGTTGTCTTCTCCTTTACCTTTGTCTCCAGGCGATGGGATTTTGGTCTCCCCAGAAACAGTCTCTAACGTACCTTCAGGATGGAGGCCACCTTCGGTCCTCCCGCTCTCCGTCTTGTCCTCCTTCATAGGCATCTGGTACGGTGCTGGTGTTGGGGAACGTTGCAGAAAATTAAAATTTTTCCTACGGTTTCACCAAGATCCATCTATGAGTTCATCTAAGCAACGAGTCTAGGGAGAGAGTTTGCATCTACATACCACTTGTAGATCGCGTGCGGAAGCTTGCAAGGTGATGATGTAGTCGTACTCGACGTGATCCAAATCACCGATGACCAGCGCCGAACGGACGGCACCTCCGCGTTCAACACACGTACGGGACAGGAGACGTCTCCTCCTTCTTGATCCAGCAAGGGGGAAGGAGAGGTTGATGAAGATCCAGCAGCACGACGGCGTGGTGGTGGATGCAGGGCGTCACAGCAGCAGGGCTTCGCCGAGACTACGAGGGAGAGACGTAACGGGGGGAGGTGGAGGCGCCAGGGGCTGGTGTATGAAGTCCCTCCTCTCCCCCACTATATATAGGGGTGCCAGGGGGGGCGCCGGCCCTAGTAGATGAGATCTACTAGGGGGGGCGGCGGCCTAGGGGAGGTTTCCCTCCCCCCCAAGGCACCTAGGGGTGCCTTCCACCACTAGGACTCCTCCTAGGGGGAAACCCTAGGCGCATGGGCCTATAGGGGCTGGTGCCCTTGGCCCATGATGGCCAAGGCGCACCCCCTACAGCCCATGTGGCCCCCCGGGACAGGTGGCCCCACCCGGTGGACCCCCGGGACCCTTCCGGTGGTCCCGGTACAATACCGATAACCCCGAAACTTGTCCCGATGCCCGAAATAGCACTTCCTATATATAATTCTTTACCTCCGGACCATTCCGGAACTCCTCGTGACGTCCGGGATCTCATCCGGGACTCCGAACAACATTCGGGTTTCTGCATATACATATCTTCATAACCCTAGCGTCACCGAACCTTAAGTGTGTAGACCCTACGGGTTCGGGAGACATGCAGACATGACCGAGACGCTCTCAGTCAATAACCATCAGCGGGATCTGGATACCCATGATGGCTCCCACATGCTCCTCGATGTTGTCATCGGATGAACCACGATGTCGAGGATTCGATCAAACCCTGTATGCAATTCCCTTTGTCAATCGGTACGTTACTTGCCCGAGACTCGATCGTCGGTATCCCAATACCTTGTTCAGTCTCGTTACCGGCAAGTCACTTTACTCGTACCGTAATGCATGATCCCGTGTCCAACACCTTGGTCACATTGAGCTCAATATGATGATGCATTACCGAGTGGGCCCAGAGATACCTCTCCGTCATACGGAGTGACAAATCCCAGTCTCGATCCGTGTCAACCCAACAGCTACTTTCGGAGATACCTGTAATGCACCTTTATAGTCACCCAGTTACGTTGTGACGTTTGATACACCCAAGGCACTCTTACGGTATCCGGGAGTTACACGATCTCATGGTCGAAGGAAGAGATACTTGACACTTGCAAAGCTCTAGCAAAACGAACTACACGATCTTTTATGCTATGCTTAGGATTGGGTCTTGTCCATCACATCATTCTCCTAATGATGTGATCCCGTTATCAACGACATCCAATGTCCATAGTCAGGAAACCATGACTATCTGTTGATCACAACGAGCTGGTCAACTAGAGGCTTACCAGGGACATAGTGTGGTCTAAGTATTCACACGTGTATTACGATTTCCGGATAATACAGTTATAGCATGAATAAAAGACAATTATCATGAACAATGAAATATAATAATACTTTTATTATTGCCTCTAGGGCATATTTCCAACAGTCTCCCACTTGCACTAGAGTCACCAATCTAGTTACATTGTGATGAATCGAACACCCATAGAGTTCTGGTGTTGATCATGTTTTGCACGCGAGAGAGGTTTAGTCAGCGGATCTGCGACATTCAGATCCGTGTGCACTTTGCAAATCTCTATGTCTCCATCTTGAACATTTTCACGGATGGAGTTGAAACGACGCTTGATGTGCCTGGTCTTCTTGTGAAACCTGGGCTCCTTTGCGAGGGCAATAGCTCCAGTGTTGTCACAGAAGAGTTTGATCGGCCCCGACGCATTGGGTATGACTCCTAGGTCGGTGATGAACTCCTTCACCCAAATCGCTTCATGTGCTGCCTCCGAGGCTGCCATGTACTCCGCTTCACACGTAGATCCCGCCACGACGCTCTGCTTGCAGCTGCACCAGCTTACTGCTCCACCATTCAACATATACACGTATCCGGTTTGTGACTTAGAGTCATCCAGATCTGAGTCGAAGCTAGCGTCGACGTAACCCTTTACGACGAGCTCTTCGTCTCCTCCATAAACGAGAAACATGTCCTTTGTCCTTTTCAGGTACTTCAGGATATTCTTGACCGCTGTCCAGTGTTCCTTGCCGGGATTACTTTGGTATCTTGCTACCAAACTTACGGCAAGGTTTACATCGGGTCTGGTACACAGCATGGCATACATAATAGATCCTATGGCTGAAGCATAGGGGATGACACTCATCTCTTCTTTATCTTTTGCCGTGGTCGGTGACTGAGCTGAGCTCAGTCTCATACCTTGTAACATAGGCAAGAACCCCTTCTTGGACTGATCCATTCTGAATCTCTTCAAAATCTTATCAAGGTATGTGCTTTGTGAAAGACCTATGAGGCGTCTCGATCTATCTCTATAGATCTTGATGCCTAATATATAAGCAGCTTCTCCAAGGTCCTTCATTGAAAAACACTTATTCAAGTAGGCCTTAATGCTGTCCAGAAATTCTATATTATTTCCCATCAGGAGTATGTCATCTACATATAATATGAGAAATGCTACAGAGCTCCCACTCACTTTCTTGTAAACGCAGGCTTCTCCATAAGTCTGCATAAACCCAAACGCTTTGATCATCTCATCAAAGCGAATGTTCCAACTCCGAGATGCTTGCACCAGTCCATAAATGGATCGCTGGAGCTTGCATACTTTGTTAGCGTTCCGAGGATCGACAAAACCTTCCGGCTGCATCATATACAGTTCTTCCTTAAGATGCCCGTTAAGGAATGCTGTTTTGACGTCCATCTGCCATATCTCATAATCATAGTATGCGGCAATTGCTAACATGATTCGGACGGACTTTAGCTTCGCTACGGGAGAGAATGTCTCGTCGTAGTCAATCCCTTGAACCTGTCGATAACCCTTAGCGACAAGTCGAGCTTTATAGATGGTAACATTACCATCCGCGTCCGTCTTCTTCTTAAAGATCCATTTGTTTTCTATCGCTCGCCGATCATCGGGCAAGTCTGTCAAAGTCCATACTTTGTTTTCATACATGGATTCTATCTCGGATTTCATGGCTTCAAGCCATTTGTTGGAATCCGGGCCCGCCATTGCTTCTTCATAGTTCGAAGGTTCATTGTTGTCTAACAACATGATTTCCAGGACAGGGTTGCCGTACCACTCTGGTGCGGAACGTGTCCTTGTGGACCTACGAAGTTCAGCAGTAACTTGATCCGAAGTACCTTGATCATTATCATGGTTTTCCTCTTCAGTTGGTGTGGGCATCACAGGAACGGTTTCCTGTGCTGCGTCACTATCCCGCTCAAGAGGTAGTACTTCATCGAGTTCTACTTTCCTCCCACTTACTTCTTTCGAGAGAAACTCTTTTTCCAGAAAGCATCCGTTCTTGGCAACAAAGATCTTGCCTTCGGATCTTAAGTAGAAGGTATACCCTACAGTTTCCTTAGGGTATCCTATGAATACGCATTTTTCCGACTTGGGTTCGAGCTTTTCAGGTTGAAGTTTCTTGACATAAGCTTCGCATCCCCAAACTTTTAGAAACGACAGCTTAGGTTTCTTTCCAAACCATAATTCATACGGTGTCGTCTCAACGGATTTAGACGGTGCCCTATTTAAAGTGAATGTAGCTGTCTCTAGAGCGTATCCCCAAAATGATAGCGGTAAATCGGTAAGAGACATCATAGACCGCACCATATCCAATAGAGTGCGATTACGACGTTCGGACACACCGTTTCGCTGAGGTGTTCCAGGCGGCGTGAGCTGTGAAACGATTCCACATTTCTTTAAGTGTGTACCAAATTCGTGACTTAAGTATTCTCCTCCACGATCTGATCGTAAGAATTTTATCTTTCGGTCACGTTGATTCTCCACCTCATTCTGAAATTCCTTGAACTTTTCAAAGGTCTCAGACTTGTGTTTCATTAAGTAGACATACCCATATCTACTCAAGTCATCTGTGAGAGTGAGAACATAACGATATCCTCCGCGAGCCTCAACGCTCATTGGACCGCACACATCGGTATGTATGATTTCCAACAAGTTGGTTGCTCGCTCCATTGTTCCGGAGAACGGAGTCTTGGTCATTTTGCCCAAGAGGCATGGTTCGCACGTGTCAAACGATTCATAATCAAGAGACTCTAAAAGTCCATCGGCATGGAGCTTCTTCATGCGCTTGACACCAATGTGACCAAGGCGGCAGTGCCACAAGTATGTGGGACTATCGTTATCAACTTTAAATCTTTTGGCATCTACACTATGAACATGTGTAATATTACGCTCGAGATTCATTAAGAATAAACCATTGACCATCGGAGCATGACCATAAAACATATCTCTCATATAAATCGAACAACCATTATTCTCAGACTTAAATGAGTAGCCATCTCGTATTAAACGAGATCCAGATACAATGTTCATGCTCAAACTTGGCACTAAATAACAATTATTAAGGTTCAAAACTAATCCCGTAGGTAAATGTAGAGGCAGCGTGCCGACGGCGATCACATCGACTCTGGAACCATTCCCGACGCGCATCGTCACCTCGTCCTTCGCCAGTCTCCGTTTATTCCGCAGCTCCTGCTGTGAGTTACAAATATGAGCAACGGCACCGGTATCAAATACCCAGGAGTTACTACGAGTACTGGTAAGGTACACATCAATCACATGTATATCAAATATACCTTTGGTGTTGCCGGCCTTCTTATCCGCTAAGTATTTGGGGCAGTTCCGCTTCCAGTGACCCTTCCCCTTGCAATAAAAGCACTCAGTCTCAGGCTTGGGTCCATTCTTTGACTTCTTCCCGGTAACTGGCTTACCAGGCGCGGCAACATCTTTGCCGTCCTTCTTGAAGTTCTTCTTACCCTTGCCCTTCTTGAACTTAGTGGTCTTATTGACCATCAACACTTGATGTTCTTTCTTGATTTCAGCCTCTGCTGACTTCAGCATCGAGAACACTTCAGGAATGGTCTTTTCCATTCCCTGCATGTTGTAGTTCATCACAAAGCTCTTGTAGCTTGGTGGGAGCGACTGGAGGATTCTGTCAATGACCGCCTCATCTGGGAGGTTAATGTTCAGCTGGGTCATACGGTTGTGCAACCCAGACATCTTCAGGATGTGCTCACTGACAGAACTGTTTTCCTCCATCTTACAACTGTAGAACTTGTCGGAGACATCATATCTCTCGACCCGGGCATGAGCTTGGAAAACTAGTTTCAGCTCTTCGAACATCTCATATGCTCCGTGATGCTCAAAACGCTTTTGGAGCCCCGGTTCTAAGCTGTAAAGCATGCCGCACTGAACGAGGGAGTAATCATCAGCGCGAGACTGCCAAGCATTCATAATGTCTTGGTTCTCTGGGACGGGAGCGTCACCTAGCGGTCCTTCTAGGACATATTGTTTCCTGGCAGCTATGAGGATGATCCTCAGGTTCCGGACCCAGTCCGTATAGTTGCTGCCATCATCTTTCAGCTTGGTTTTCTCTAGGAACGCGTTGAAGTTCATGTTGACATTAGCGTTGGCCATTGATCTACAAGACATATTTGCAAAGGTTTTAGACTAAGTTCATGATAATAAAGTTCTAATCAAATTATGAACTCCCACTTAGATTAGACATCCCTTTAGTCATCTAAGTGTTACACGATCCGAGTCGACTAGCCCGTGTCCGATCATCACGTGAGACGGACTAGTCATCGTCGGTGAACATTTTCATGTTGATCGTATCTTCCATACGACTCGTGTTCGACCTTTCGGTCTCCGTGTTCCGAGGCCATGTCTGCACATGCTAGGCTCGTCAAGTTAACCCTAAGTGTTTTCGCTGTGTAAAACTGTCTTACACCCGTTGTATGTGAACGTAAGAATCCATCACACCCGATCATCACGTGGTGCTTAGAAACGACGAACTGTAGCAACGGTGCACAGTTAGGGGAGAACACTTCTTGAAATTTTATAAGGGATCATCTTATTTACTACCGTCGTCCTAAGTAAACAAGATGCATAATACATAATAAACATCACATGCAATTATATAGTTGTGACATGATATGGCCAATATCATATAGCTCCATTGATCTTCATCTTCGGGGCTCCATGATCATCTTGTCACCGGCTTGACACCATGATCTCCATCATCATGATCTCCATCATCGTGTCTTCATGAAGTTGTCACGCCAACGACTACTTCTACTTCTATGACTAACGTTTAGCAATAAAGTAAAGTAGTTTACATGACGTTATTCAATGACACGCAGGTCATACAAAAAATAATGACAACTCCTATGGCTCCTGCCGGTTGTCATACTCATCGACATGCAAGTCGTGAATCCTATTACAAAGAACATGATCTCATACATCACAATTCATCATTCATCACAACTTCTGGCCATATCACATCACATGATCAATCGCTGCAAAAACAAGTTAGACGTCCTCTAATTGTTGTTGCATCTTTTACGTGGCTGCAATTGGGTTCTAGCAAGAACGTTTTCTTACCTACGAATCACCACAACGTGATTTTGTCAACTTCTATTTACCCTTCATAAGGGCCCTGTTCATCGATTCCGCTCCAACTAAGGTGGGAGAGACAGACACCCGCCAGCCACCTTATGCAACTTGTGCATGTCAGTCGGTGGAACCGGTCTCACGTAAGTGTACGTGTAAGGTTGGTCCGGGCCGCTTCATCCCACAATACCGTTGAGCAAGAAAAGACTAGTAGAGGCAAGTAAGATGACAAAATCCACGCCCACAACAAAGTTGTGTTCTACTCGTGCAAAGAGAACTACGCATAGACCTAGCTCATGATGCCACTGTTGGGGAACGTTGCAGAAAATTAAAATTTTTCCTACGGTTTCACCAAGATCCATCTATGAGTTCATCTAAGCAACGAGTCTAGGGAGAGAGTTTGCATCTACATACCACTTGTAGATCGCGTGCGGAAGCTTGCAAGGTGATGATGTAGTCGTACTCGACGTGATCCAAATCACCGATGACCAGCGCCGAACGGACGGCACCTCCGCGTTCAACACACGTACGGGACGGGAGACGTCTCCTCCTTCTTGATCCAGCAAGGGGGAAGGAGAGGTTGATGAAGATCCAGCAGCACGACGGCGTGGTGGTGGATGCAGGGCGTCACAGCAGCAGGGCTTCGCCGAGACTACGAGGGAGAGACGTAACGGGGGGAGGTGGAGGCGCCAGGGGCTGGTGTATGAAGTCCCTCCTCTCCCCCACTATATATAGGGGTGCCAGGGGGGGCGCCGGCCCTAGTAGATGAGATCTACTAGGGGGGGCGGCGGCCTAGGGGAGGTTTCCCTCCCCCCCAAGGCACCTAGGGGTGCCTTCCACCACTAGGACTCCTCCTAGGGGGAAACCCTAGGCGCATGGGCCTATAGGGGCTGGTGCCCTTGGCCCATGATGGCCAAGGCGCACCCCCTACAGCCCATGTGGCCCCCCGGGACAGGTGGCCCCACCCGGTGGACCCCCGGGACCCTTCCGGTGGTCCCGGTACAATACCGATAACCCCGAAACTTGTCCCGATGCCTGAAATAGCACTTCCTATATATAATTCTTTACCTCCGGACCATTCCGGAACTCCTCGTGACGTCCGGGATCTCATCCGGGACTCCGAACAACATTCGGGTTTCTGCATATACATATCTTCATAACCCTAGCGTCACCGAACCTTAAGTGTGTAGACCCTACGGGTTCGGGAGACATGCAGACATGACCGAGACGCTCTCAGTCAATAACCATCAGCGGGATCTGGATACCCATGATGGCTCCCACATGCTCCTCGATGTTGTCATCGGATGAACCACGATGTCGAGGATTCGATCAAACCCTGTATGCAATTCCCTTTGTCAATCGGTACGTTACTTGCCCGAGACTCGATCGTCGGTATCCCAATACCTTGTTCAGTCTCGTTACCGGCAAGTCACTTTACTCGTACCGTAATGCATGATCCCGTGTCCAACACCTTGGTCACATTGAGCTCAATATGATGATGCATTACCGAGTGGGCCCAGAGATACCTCTCCGTCATACGGAGTGACAAATCCCAGTCTCGATCCGTGTCAACCCAACAGCTACTTTCGGAGATACCTGTAATGCACCTTTATAGTCACCCAGTTACGTTGTGACGTTTGATACACCCAAGGCACTCTTACGGTATCCGGGAGTTACACGATCTCATGGTCGAAGGAAGAGATACTTGACACTTGCAAAGCTCTAGCAAAACGAACTACACGATCTTTTATGCTATGCTTAGGATTGGGTCTTGTCCATCACATCATTCTCCTAATGATGTGATCCCGTTATCAATGACATCCAATGTCCATAGTCAGGAAACCATGACTATCTGTTGATCACAACGAGCTGGTCAACTAGAGGCTTACCAGGGACATAGTGTGGTCTAAGTATTCACACGTGTATTACGATTTCCAGATAATACAGTTATAGCATGAATAAAAGACAATTATCATGAACAATGAAATATAATAATAGTTTTATTATTGCCTCTAGGGCATATTTCCAACAGCTGGGGCCAGCATCCTTGTTAATACAGGATCCGCTGAGTCTTCGGGAAGGGGGGCCGAACACCTAATTCGCTCTGCTTTCTTTATCCAGCCCTGGAAGAGGATAGTGTGATCAGTATCGCATTACGGCATGCATAGCTAGAAATTGTTCAGGAGTCAAGTGCTTACCGAGGTATCTGGATGGTTGCGGTCGAGGCCGATGTCCTCGGTCGTGTCCGGCCACTGTTTTCGTTTCCTGAAAAACAACTTCCACATTCCTTTGTGCATAGTACCGAAGAAGTCTTGGAGGGTCCGTGGTCCTTCCGAATTAAACTCCCACATATGTAGAGGCCGTCGCTGGCATGACAGAACTCGCGGACGAGCATTACTTGGACCACGTTGATAAGACCAACGTCCTTCTCAAGGAGGCTCCAGATGCGGCTCTATAGAGCCTGCACTTTGTCAATTGATCCCTAGTCCAGCCCCTTATTAATCCATGATGCAAGCTGTAACGGAGAGCCAGATCAAAACACAGGTATAGCCGCCCACTTGGTACCGCGGGGTTCAGTGACATAAAACCACTCCCACTGCCATAGGTTGGGATTTTCGGTGAAAGAGCCTTTTGGCCAGGGATCATTGGTAAGCTTTCTCACTGTAGCACCTCCACACTCCGCTTGTTCCCCGTCTACTACCTTCGGCTTCACACTAAAGGTCTTGAGACATAAGCCGAAGTGTGGGGCAATACGGAGAAAAACCTTGCATGTGATAATGAACGTCGAGATGTGAAGGAAAGAATCCGGGGCTAGATCGTGAAAATCTAGTCCATAGTAAAACATGAGCCCCGGACGAAGGGATGAAGAGCGAATCCTAGCCCTCGCAAGAAGTGGGAGAGGAATACAACCCTCTCACCGGATCTGGGAGTAGGAATAACCTGTCCTCGAGCAGGAAGCCTGTGGGGGATCTCCGCGGTTAGGTATCTGGCCGCATGAAGCTTCGCAATGTCCTCCTCTGTAACATAGGAAGCCACCCATCGGCCCCGTGGGCTGGGTCCGGACATGATTGGGCAGCTTGAAGCAATGTAGTCGAACCTCGGGTGCTAGAACTAGAAGTTGGAAGGGCTAAGGAAAGGGTTGGCGCAAAATAAGATGGCCCTTGGCCCCTTTATAAAGGCAACAGATATCGAACGCCTCCTCCTAAGCCTGAAAACCTGCCTATTCCGAAGGGATCATTCCAATGGAACGGTTGGGTTACCCACACCCGTATTGATGAGAATCCCGCAATAAGGGGACACGATCTCTGTTTTGACAAGACGTGCCAATAAAAACCGTGCCTCGGAACATGGAATGGCAGGACAAGAAATGGTTCAAAATAATGACCGGGCAAGCGTGATGTCACATTACAAAAACTTGTTGGAGGATTGGATTCGTGATATATTATACTCTCCACGGTTGTGCGTGGTACTTGTGTTGAAGATCCGAACACGTTTGTCACGTCTGAAGACTATCTTGGAGTATTCGGAAAGGGGAACCTGCCTTGCAATACCGAAGACAATCTGCGCGCCGGACACCTCGTCATTGAAGCCAGGTTCAGGGGCTATGCAGGGAGTCCTGGACTAAGGGGTCCTTGGGCATCCGACCATTTGGACATGGGCCGGACTAATGGTCTGTGAAGATACAAAGACCGAAGACTCTACCCATGTCCGGATGGGACTCTCCTTGATGTGGAAGGCAAGCTTGGCGTCCGAATATGAAGATTCCTTTCTCTGTAACTGACCTTATGTAACCCTAGATCACTCCGATGTCGATATAAACTGGAGGGCTAGGTCTGTAGACATATATCCTCATAATCATAGTCATACATGCTAGACTTTTAGGGTTTAGCCATTACGATGTCGTGGTAGATCAACTCTTGTAATACTCATATTCATCAAGATCAGTCAAGCAGGAAGTAGGGTATTACCTCCATAGAGAGGGCCCGAACCTGGGTAAACATTGTGTCCCCTGTCTCCTGTTACCATCGACCTTAGACGCCCAGTTCGGGACCCCCCACCCAAGATCCGCCGGTTTTGACACCAACAACAAGAAAGATCAATCTGGTAGGCCAAACCAAACTGATAATTCGAATAGACTTGCAAAGATAACAAATCATACACAAAACATTTCAGAGAAGAATCAAATATTGTTCATAGATAATCTTGATCATAAACTCACAATTCATCGGATCTCGACAAACACACCGCAAATAGAATTACATCGAATAGATCTCCAAGAAGATCGAGGAGAACTTTGTATTGAGATCCAAAGAGAGAGAGAAGAAGCCATCTAGCTAATAACTATGGACCCAAAGGTCTATGGTAAACTACTCACACATCATCGGAGAGGCTATGGTGTTGATGTAGAAGCCCTCCGTGATCGATTCCCCCTCTGGTGGAGCTTCGGAAAAGGCCCCAAGATGGAAATAGGGTTTCGTGGTGCTCCTCGATGTTTTCGGGGTATATGGATATATATAGGAGGAAGAAGTAGGTCGGTGGAGCTGCAAGGGGCCCACGAGGGTGGGGGGCGCGCCTCCCTGCCTCGTGGCCTCCTCGCTCCTTTCTTGGCGTCTACTCGAAGTCCCCTGGATCATGTTTGTTCCAAAAATAACTCTCCTGAAGGTTTCATTCCATTTTGATTCCGTTTGATATTCCTTTTCTGCGAAACACTGAAATAGGCAAAAAAACCAACAATTTGCACTGGTCCTTGGGTTAGTAGGTTGGTCCCAAAAATAATATAAAAGTGTATAATAAATCCCATTAAACATCCAAAACAGCTAATATAATAGCATGGAACAATCAAAAATTATAGATACATTGGAGACGTATCAGTCTCCCACTTGCACTAGAGTCAATAATCTAGATTACATAGTAATGATTCTAACACCCATGGAGTCTTGGTGTTGATCCTGTTTTTCTCGTGAGAGAGGCTTAGTCAACGGGTCTGCTACATTCAGATCCATATGTATCTTGCACATCTATATGTTTCCCTCCTTGACTTGATCGCGGATGGAATTGAAGCGTCTCTTGATGTTCTTGGTTCTCTTGTGAAATCTGGATTCCTTTGCCAAGGCAATTGCACCAGTATTGTCACAAAAGATTTTCATTGGACCTGATGCACTAGGTATTACACCTATATCGGATATGAACTCCTTCATCCAGACTCCTTCATTTGCTACTTCCGAAGCAGCTATGTACTCCGCTTCACACGTAGATCCCGCCACGACGCTCTTCTTGGAACTGCACCAACTGACAGCTCTACCATTTAATATAAATATGTATCCGGTTTGTGACTTAGAGTCATCCGAATCAGTGTCAAAGCTTGCATCGACGTAACCATTTACTACGAGCTCTTTGTCACCTCCATAAATGAGAAACATATCCTTAGTCCTTGTCAGGTATTTCAGGACGTTCTTGACCGTTGTCCAGTGATCCACTCCTGGATTACTTTGGTACCTCCCTGCTAAACTAATACCAAGGCACACATCTGGTCTAGTGCATAGCATTGTATACATGATAGAACCTATGGCTGAGGCATAGGGAATAACTTTCATTTTCTCTCTATCTTTTGCAGTGGTCGGGCATTGAGTCTGACTCAACTTCACACCTTGTAACACAGGAAAGAACCGTTTCTTTGACTGGTCCATTTTGAACTTCTTCAAAACTTTATCAAGGTATGTGCTTTGTGAAAGTCCAACTAAGCGTCTTGATCTATCTCTATAGATCTTGATGCCCAATATATAAGCAGCTTCACCGAGGTCTTTCATTGAAAAATTCTTATTCAAGTATCCTTTTATGCTATCCAGAAATTCTGTATTATTTCCAATCAACAATATGTCATCCACATATAATATTAGAAATGCTATAGAGCTCCCACTCACTTTCTTGTAAATACAGGCTTCTCCAAAAGTCTGTATAAAACCATATGCTTTGATCACACTATCAAAGCGTATATTCCAACTCCGAGAGGCTTGCACCAGTCCATAAATGGATCGCCGAAGCTTGTACACTTTGTTAGCACCTTTTGGATCGACAAAACCTTCTGGTTGCATCATATACAACTCTTCTTTAAGATATCCATTAAGGAATGCAGTTTTGACATCCATTTGCCAAATTTCAAAATCACAAAATGCGGCAATTGCTAACATGATTCGGACAGACTTAAACATCGCTACGGGTGAGAAGGTCTCATCGTAGTCAACTCCTTGAACTTGTCGAAAACCTTTCGCAACAAGTCAAGCTTTGTAGACAGTAACATTACCGTCGGTGTCAGTCTTCTTCTTGAAGATCCATTTATTCTTTATGGCTTGCCGATCATCGAGCAAGTCAACCAAAGTCCATACTTTGTTCTGATACATGGATCCCATCTCAAATTTCATGGCCTCAAGCCATTTCACAGAGTCTAGGCTCATCATTGCTTCCTCATAGTTCATAGGTTCATCATGGTCAAGTAACATAACCTCCAGAATAGGATTACCGTACCACTCTGGTGCGGACCTTACTCTGTTTGACATATGAGGTTCAGTAGTAACTTGATCAGAAGTTTCATGATCATCATCATTATCTTCCTCACTGATTGGTGTACGAATCATTGGAACTTATTTCTGTGATGTACTACTTTCCAATAAGGGAGAAGGTACAATTACCTCATCAAGTTCTACTTTCCTCCCACTCACATCTTTCGAGAGAAACTCCTCTAGAAAGGATCCATTCTTAGCAACGAATATCTTGCCTTTGGATCTGTGATAGAAGGTGTACCCAACTATCTCCTTTGGGTATCCTATGAAGACACATTTCTCCGATTTGGGTTCGAGCTTATTAGGTTGAAGTTTTTTCACATAAGCATCGCAGCCCGAAACTTTAATAAACGGCACCTTGGGTTTCTTGCCAAACCATAGTTCATATGGTGTCGTCTCAATGGATTTAGATGGTGCCCTATTTAATGTAAATGCAACCATCTCTAAAGCATAACCCAAAAATGATAGTGGTAAATCAGTAAGACACATCATGGATCGCACCATATCTAATAAAGTGAGGTTATGATGTTCGGACACACCGTTACGCCATGGTGTTCCAGGTGGCGTGAGTTGTGAAACTATTCCACATTGTTTCAAATGAAGCCAAACTCATAACTCAAATATTCACCTCCATGATCAGATCGTAGAAACTTTATTTTCTTGTTATGATGATTTTCCACTTCACTCTGAAATTCTTTGAACTTTTCAAATGTTTCAGACTTATGTTTCATCAAGTAGATATACCCATATCTGTTCAAATCATCTGTGAAGGTCAGAAAATAACGATACCCGCCGCGAGCCTCAATAGTCATTGGACCGCCTACATCAGTATGTACTATTTCCAACAAGTCAGTTGCTCGCTCTATTGTTCCGGAGAACAGAGTCTTAGTCATCTTTCCCATGAGGAATGGTTCGCAAGCATCAAGTGATTCATAATCAAGTGGTTCCAAAAGCCCATCAGCATGGAGTTTCTTCATGCACTTTACACCAATATGACCTAAACAGCAGTGCCACAAATAAGTTGCACTATCATTATTAAACTTGTATCTTTTGGCTTCAATATTATGAATATGTGTATCACTACTATCGAGATTCAACAAAAATAGACCACTCATCAAGGGTGCATGACCATAAAAGATATTACTCATATAAATAGAACAACCACTACTGCAGGATGGTCCAAACGCGATAGTTGAATTAGAGACCCTTCGACGATACTTTGTGTGATGCCATAATCACAAACGGTGGTGTAAAAGACCGTCAAAAAAGGTGTAAAACGTTTGAAATGATAGATGCATTAGACACGGTTCAGAATTTAGTTGCGTGTGCGATGCAGGGCATACGGTTCAGCTCAATGAACTGTTTGTGATGAGGAGGCACAAAAGAAACAGGCAGCTAGATGAAGGCGTGTGCGATATACAACATACGGTTCACTGGGATGAACTGTGTGTGATTAGGCAACACAATGGAAACGGTTCAACTGAACAAGATGTGTGTGATACACGGCAAACAGGTCCGTAATCTGAAATGTGGGCGAAGACCAATAATAACACAGACGATTGCTGCTAATAAGTCATGTGAATTGCTCTATCTAAAGTAGAATAACATGTGTATATATATATAATTGAAGTAAACATCCAATTACATAAGTGACTATACAGATCATTCACACACACCTCAGTAAACAATTGCATGCATTCTAAAGTAGGAGAAACAATCGTCTAGTCATCCACTTCTTGTGACGCTCCCGCCACTGCTATGTGGCATGATCCCTTGTATGGGTTAGGAAGAAGACAGTTCCTCATGTCAACGATCTGCATGTACATCTAGTAGCTTGTGTACGCGTCCATGGCCGCGTACTTGACATGTTGTTCATCCAGTCTCTTATGCCACACACTGTGCCAGTCATTCTTGTCCTTATTGCTCTCTTGCTTCATCTTCGCATAGTAGGGGTCGATGATGGCTGAGGTGAGGTCAACCAGGGAGTTTAGTTTGCTTTTGTCGGTGCCCCAGACCTTATAGTGGTGCTGGATGTTGACAAAATTCGGGCATTTCAAGTACGAAACCTTGAGCGCTTTTAGATCGTTGGTGGTGTCCACCATAGCGAAATTGTAGTCGGAGCTCTTTATAAACCTGGAGAAACGCTTGCAAGGCCTTGTGGCAAGGTGGAAGTGGTAGACGAGGACGTCATGTCACACGCACAGCTGGGCGACGGCAACCTTCTGATTGTGTCCGGCACGACCGATGGTGTACTCGAGGTCGAAGCCGACCACTCGGTACTTGTCCTCGGCAAGGAACTGCTCCATAGTTTGGATGGAGCTCTCCACCGAGACCGGATCGTTCGTGTACACCACCGATAGGGCCTTCCCCCTCATGTGGGTTTCCACTACATGATGCGTGGTGAACTGCCCGCTATTGTCGTCGTCGGCCACTGGGAGCGCCATTGGAGACACAGGGAGCGCCATCGGAACCGCTGGATGTCCTCTCTATATGTGTCCTCGTGGGTGTGCTTATTGTGACGTGTGAGACGAGAGATGAAGGTAAATGGCAGCAGGAATAAAAGGGGGGCGGGCGGCATGGAATAAAAGATGGCTTACAACGCAAACTTGCGGAGCGCGCGGGGGCGTTCCTTTTGCCAAACGGTGGCGCCAATGAATCATCGGTGAGACCATTCCCATGCAACCTCGCAGGTTCCTGCGCAAGCTTCCCACCCAACTCGGTGAAATCCCCTAAAATCCCAATGCTTACCAGCTAGCTATAAAAACCCTCACGGCCGGCGAGTCCTGCGTCGCATTTTCCCCTCCATCCCTGTAGCTTATCTCGTCTGCTTCTCCCACCTTCGCCAATGGCACTGGTCCGTCGTCGTTGCTCGGCCACTCCGCCGTCATCAGAGGACAGCTCCAGCTCGGAGGCTACACCGCGGCAGCGGCGCAATCCCTGGCGTAGTGTAGTGTGCATGGCGTCCCTGTTGGGTGTGCGCGGAACACCCACCACACGCTCCACCGCCGGTGCTCGTCGGTAGCTGTTGCCGGCCGCCGTTGCCGCCACACCACCGTCGAAAGCCAGGGCCATCGCTCGCTCCGCCGCCGCAGCCCGAAGGTGGGAGATGGCCATCATGGCCGCCACCCCACTGCCGGCCACTGTGGCCATCACCCGCTCCTCCACTGCGGCCCGAAGGCGGGAGGTGGTGATCGTGGCCGCCACGCCGTCGTCGGCCGTCGTGGCCGCCAGCCCACCATCGACCGTCAGGGTCATCACCTGCTCCGCCACTGCCGCACGAAGGTGGGAGGCGGAGGTGGATGCCCGCACATGCGACAGTGACCTTGCGCGCTACACCGAGTTCTTGCGGGAGGAGGAGGAGTGCCTCGTCGAGCACACAAAGAGTCTTACCGCCGTAGTGGCAGCGGCACACGCCGCCTCAGAGGCGAGGAATCAGGAGATCTACGAGGAGAACCACCGCTTCGAGAGGGGTCATCTGGAGCGGCAGAGGGCGTTTGAGGCAAGCATCGCTGAAGGTGCATTAGCTGCAGGCACCGCATTGCGGTTGCCCAGCTCGTCGGTAGGCTCCTCCTCCTTCGCCTCTTACTGAGCGCGCTCGATAGAGGAGAGGCAGCCGGAAGTAGTACAAAGCCCCTCCGCAGTAATAGTAGTAGTATTTAGGGGCTATTTTGTTCAGTTCATCTGACTATAGATGTGGTGGAACTGTACAACATAATTAAAATTAGCTAGTATATATAGTTGAACTAGCTATTTCAGTACGTGGTTGGCAACAAATGGGGAAAAGTTTGGTCCGTTGAGCTGTCGAGTTGAACTATTTGTATAAATTAAGAATGACTGCTTAATCTATGAATGAAATCTATGCTTAATTACTGAATATTAGTTGCAAAAATTAGCTACTGCTAGTGATTTTTAGCTTCTTATTTTGACAAATCATAGTGTTAAAAGGATTGACAAATCTTACCAAATTTTTTGTACGTGGTTCCACACGGGTCATCCAAAACAACCGTTTGCGCTGAAGGAATGCACAAATCCTGCGCTGCTTTAAATTTGCATACGGGTGTTCTATCTAAAACGTTTGTGATGAAGAGCTGCAGAAATGCTGCTCGGCACATTTTCTCTTGGCTTCCTAGGGAAGCTGTCGGTTTGCATATAGGTGTTCTAACTAAAACGTTTGCGATGAGTGTTTTATATTTAAAAAGTGAATTAAACTGCGGCTTGGGCGCCATTAATGGAGACGATGCGAGCAAGGCGGGTGGCCATGGAAGTCAAAGGGCTCGCTTCCTAGTGAGCCTGCGCAGCGTATAGCTCACACGCTTCCCGGTGAGCCTACGCACTCAAGGACAGCTTGCACGCCTCTCGGTCATCCTGCACACCGGACGACGCTCGCCCGCCTCCCATTCAGTCAAGGTCAAGCACCTGTCCGCACGGCACCTCCTACAGCCATTAAAACCAAGACACATGGCATCACGTGAATGGTTAACAGTATTTTGGATTTACTAGAATTTAAAAATCAGGCATCTCAATGTTTTGCCGGTAATCAACGGTGCCCCGGTGTTTGAAATTCATTCCCATTTCTTGCATGGGACCTAAGCATGCACCCAAGGACACACATTTGATTTTTCAACAAATTTATATTCACTGGAGCATGTGCATGTAGTTCAAATTTGAATTATGCACATAAATGCATTGAAAACTCAGTTAATGCATAAAAAATGTCCAAACAAACCCCGAAAAATCACAAAAATTCACACAACACTCCTGTTGTTCTATGTTTACACGAGAAAAAAAAATTGAAAGCAATAAGAGGCATTGGATATTGTTTCGTCCACAAAGGTGGGACGTTCCCTACCAAAAACCATCATGCTTGTTGTGAGAAGCTCCGGTTTCTGAGAAACATATACCCAAACCTGCCCCAAATGGGACAAAATTTGTACCACAGCATGTTGATGCCGCTCCATGATAGCATGCCAAGTTTCATGAATTTCAGACGAGTTTTGGATTTACTAGAATTTAAAAACCATGCATCTCAATGTTTTGCCGGCAAACAACAGTGCCCCGGTATTTGAATTAATTCCCATTTCTTGCATGGGACCTAAGCATGCACCCAAGGACACATATTTGATTTTTCAACCAATTTATATGGACTGGAGCATGTGCATGTAGTTCAAATTTGAATTATGCACATACATACATTGAAAATTTAGTTAATGCATAAGAATGTCCAAACGAACCCCAAAAAATCACAAAAAATCACAAAACACTCCTGTTGTTCTATGTTGACATGGGAAAAAATTGAAAGCAATAAGAGGCAATGGATATCATTTCGTCCACAAAGGTGGGACATTCCCTACCGAAAACCACCATGCTTGTTGTGAGAAGCTTCGGTTTGTGAGAAGCATATACTCAAACCTGCCCCAAATGGGACAAAATTTGTACCACGACATGTTGATGCCGCTCCATAATAGCATGCCAAGTTTCATGAATTTCAAACGAGTTTTGGATTTACTAGAATTTAAAAACCAGACATCTCAATGTTTTGCCGGCAATCAACGGTTCCCAAGTGTTTCAAATTCATTCCCATTTCTTGCATGGGACCTAAGCATGCACCCAAGGACATAGATTTGATTTTTCAACCAATTTATATGCACTAAGCATGTCCATGTAGTTCAAATTTGAATTATGCACATAAAATGCATTGAAAACTCAGTTAATGCATAAAAATGTCCAAACGAACCCCCAAAATCACAAAAAATCACACAACACTCATGTTGTTCTATGTTGACACGAGAAATTTTTTTGAAAGCAATAAGAGGCAATGGATATCGTTTCATCCACAAAGGTGGGACGTTCCCTACCGAAAAACATCATGCTTGTTGTGAAAAGCTCCGGTTTGTGAGAAGCATATACCCAAACCTGCCCCAAATGGGACAAAATTTGTAGAACGAAATGTTGATGTCGCTCCAATGATAGCATGCAATCAACGGTGCCCTGGTGTTTGAAATTCATCCCCATTTCTTGCATGGGACCTAAGCATGCACCCAAGGACACAGATTTGATTTTTCAACCAATTTATATGCATTGGAGCATGTGCATGTAGTTCAAATTTGAATTGTTCACCTGAAATGGCTAGAAAACCAATTTAATGTATAAAATGTTCAAGCGAACCCTGAATAATTCCAATTCTTTTACGACACACATATAGTTGCATGTTCACTCCAGATAAAAGGTCTAGCAACTCAAACACCATCCATTACCGTTGTGACCCCATTATGTAATTCAAATCAAGATCAAAAATCAAGTAGATCGCACACCGTTTATTATCAGCAACCGTGTGAGATGTAGTACAAAATATATTGGAGCACCATAGGTGTATAGTACGCCTATGTCTTACGTGAGAAGGTGCGTTTGCTATAGTCCACAGCCAGCGTCTCAAGCACACTAGCTCGCTCCCCAAATATCATTTCACTGTTCAATCGTCGCCGGTGAAAGATGGGCACGTGGACCCGCGTCGTGAGGGCAACTTCGGTGGCCCACTCTGGCAAGAGTGCGGCCGTAGCTGCCATGCGCGTGCTAACAAGGTGCATTAGCGCAGCCTCAATTTGCGACCGCAAAGCAAAGGCAGTCCAAATGGCCACTGTTGCTTCTCAGGTGGCGGCAGCAACATCTGCCTTGGGGATACCAACTGGCGAGAGCGGCACAACAGCTGTCCGTTCCGCAGCGGCAGCCTTAGCAATCATTGAGGCCGCCCACGACCATGTCGAGGCCGCCCACGCCCAGCTCCTGGCGATCACCGCACAAATTGAACAAAGCTTCTCCGACATCGGTCGGCAACCCACGGCCGAAGAGCTGGCAATCGCCAAGAGCGTTCGAGCAGCCGTCCGTTCCTCCACCGCATACCTTGCGACAACGGAGCCTGTCCAAGCCCAGATCGTGTCCGCCCATGCCCAGCTCATGGCGGCCTTTTCCAAAGAGATGTCGGACGCAGATGGCGAGATGCTTGCCCAGTATGGTGCGATGAATGCCATGGAGCCGCTTCCCCAGGAGACCATCGGGCGCGAGCTAGACATGGCAGAGGCGACGGAGATCGATGAGCACCAGCTGTAATAGTACTCTATGTTTTGTTTAATTAAGAGTGCCGTTATTTAATTTGTTAGAGTAATGTTTAGGTCAGCTAGCTCTGTTTAATTGCTGAACTTGCTCGATTAAGAAGTGTGGGTGTGTTGTAGTCTCCTTTGTGTACCCAGATTATGCAATGACTTGGATGACCACTGTAACCATGGAAATTCGAACCAAAACTTTTGACGTTCAAACTCATCACACATGGGTTAAGCTATCTGAATCGTTTGTGATGTCCACATATCGTACACGGTTCTGAATAAGGGACCGTGTCTGATGACACTTTGCGTGCCAGTTTTTTGGCTGAAGCGATTCCAAATTTTCGGCTTCCGCAGAAATATCTACCTCCCCGCCCCCCTTACCAAAAGCCACATTTCCCCTCTTTCTGCCCTCCTTTCCAAGTTGAAACCTTCACTCCTTCCTTGCAGCGCCGCCTCCTCCTTGCTGGTGACCCTCCTTCACGCTGCTCGGCCTCCTCTATCCAGGTAGGTAATGCACACCCGACCCTGATAACCCACAAGTATAGGGGATCGCAACAGTTTTCAAGGGTAGAGTATTGAACCCAAATTTATTGATTTGATACAAGGGGAGCCAAATAATATTCTCAAGCATTAGCAGTTGAGTTGTCAATTCAACCAAACCTGGAAACTTAATATCTGCAGCAAAGTATTTAGTAGCAAAATAATATGATAGTAGAGGTAATGGTAGCAAAAGTAATAGTTTTGGTTTTATAGTGATTGTAATAGTAGCCACGAAAAAGTAAATAAGCGAAGATCAATGTATGAAAAGCTCGTAGGCAACGGATCAGTGATGGATAATTATGTCGGATGCGAGTCCTCATGCAATAGTTATAACATAGAGTGACACAGAACTAGCTCCAGTTCATCAATGTAATGTAGGCATGTATTCCGAATATAGTCATACATGCTTATGGAAAAGAACTTGCATGACATATTTTGTCCTACCCTCCCGTGGCAGCGGGGTCCTATTGGAAACTAAGGGATATTAAGGCCTCCTTTTAATAGCGTACCGGACCAAAGCATTAACACTTAGTGAATACATGAACTCCTCAAACTACGGTCATCACCGGTAAGTATCCCGATTATTGTCACTTCGGGGTTAACGGATCATAACACATAATAGGTGACTATAGACTTGCAAGATAGGATCAAGAACTCACATATATTCATGAAAACATAATAGGTTCAGATCTGAAATCATGGCACTCGGTCCCTAGTGACAAGCATTAAGCATAGCAAAGTCATAGCAACATCAATCTCAGAACATAATGGATACTAGGGATCAAACCCTAACAAAACTAACTCGATTACATGATAAATCTCATCCAACCCATCACCTTCCAGCAAGCCTATGATAGAATCACTCACACACAGCGGTGAGCATAATAAAATTGGTGATGGACAAAGGTTGATGATGACGATGGCGACAGATTCCCCTCTCCGGAGCCCTGAATGGACTCCAGATCAGGCCTCCCGAGAGAGATTAGGGCTTGGCGGTGGCTCCGTATCGTAAAACGTGATGAATCCTTCTCTCTTATTTTTTCTCCCTGAACATGAATATATGGACTTGGAGTTGAGGTCGATGGAGCGTCAAGGGGCCAACGAGGCAGGGGGCGCGCCCCCACCCTCGTGGATAGGGTGTGGGCCCCTGACGTTGATTCTTTCACCAGTATTTTTTATATATTCCAAAAATATTCTCGATTGATTTTCAGGTCATTCCAAGAACTTTTATTTCTGCACAAAAATAACACCATGGCAATTCTTCTAAAAACAACGTTAGTCCGGGTTAGTTCCATTCAAATCATGCAAGTTAGAGTCCAAAACAAGGGCAAAAGTGTTTGGAAAAGTAGATATGTTGGAGACGTATCAACTCCCCAAGCTTAAACCTTTGCTTGTCCTCAAGCAATTCAGTTGACAAACTAAAAGTGATAAAGAAAAACTTTTACAAACTCTGTTTGCTCTTGTTCTTGTAAATATGTAAAGCCAGCATTCAAGTTTTCAGCGAAGATTATTAACTAACCATATTCACAATAACATTTAGGTCTCATGTTTACTCATATCAATGGCATAATCAACTAGCGAGCAATAATAATAAATCTCGGATGACAACACTTTCTCAAAACAATCATAATATGATATAACAAGATGGTATCTCGCTAGCCCTTTCTGAGACCGCAAAACATAAATGCAGAGCACCCCTGAAGATCAAGGGCTGACTGGACAGTGTAATTCATGGTAAAAGAGATCTAGTCACAGTCATACTCAATGTAAACTAATAGTAATGCATGCAAATGACAGCAGTGCTCTCCAACTGGTGCTTTTTAATAAGAGGATGATGACTCAACATAAAAGTAAATGGATAGGCCCTTTGCAGAGGGAAGCAGGGATTTGTAGAGGTGCCAGAGCACGGTTTTGAAATAGAGACAAATAATATTTTGAGTGGTCTGCTTTCATTGTGAACATAACAACTGAGAGATTTTGATATCTTCCATGCTACACACATTATAGGCGGTTCCCAAGCAGAATGGTAAAAATTTATACTCCCCCACCACCAACAAGCATGAATCCATGGCTTGCCCGAAACAACGGGTGCCTCCAACTAACAACAATCCTAGGGGAGTTTTCTTTGCAATTATTTTGATTTGATTTGAGCATGGGACTGGGCATCCCGGTGACCAGCCATTTTCTCGTGAGTGAGGAGCGAAGTCCACTCCTCTTGAGAATAACCCACCTAGCATGGAAGATACAGACAGCCCTAGTTGATACTCATACAAAACAGAATTTTTATTTGAAGGTTTAGAGTTTGGCACATACAAATTTACTTGGAACGGCAGGTAGATACCGCATATAGGAAGGTATTGTGAACTCATATGGAATAACTTTGGGGTTTATGAAGTTGGATGCACAAGCAGTATTCCCACTTAGTACAAGTGAGGGCTAGAAAGAGACTGGGAAGCGGCCAGCTAGAGAGCGACAACCGTCATGAACATGCATTAAAATTAATCAACACTGAATGCAAGCACGAGTAGGATATAATTCACCATGAACATAAATATTGTGGAGGCTATGTTGATTTTGTTTCAACTACATGCGTGACCATGTGCCAAGTCAAGCCACTCGAATCGTTCAAAGGAGGATACCACCCTATCATACCACATCACAACCATTTTAATAGCATGTTGGCACACAATATAAACCATTATAAACTCCTAGCAAATTAAGCATGGCATGAGCAACTATAATCTCTAATTGTCATTGCAAACATGTTTCATTCATAATATGCTGAATTAGGAATGATGAATTAATCATATTTACAAAAACAAGAGAGGTCGAGTTCATACCGGGTTTTCTCATCTCAATCAGTTCATCATATATTTGTCATTATTGCCTTTCACTTGCACGACCGAATGGTGTGGATAATAATAATAGTGCACGTGCATTGGACTAAGCTGGAATCTGCAAGCATTCAATAGATGGGAGAAGACAAGGTAATATGGCTCTTTGTTAGATCAACAATAATGCATATGAAAGCCACTCAACATTTTCCTTATTGTCTTCTCCTTTCGACCCCCAAAGAAAAGAAAAGAAATAGAATTATTTACACGGGAAAGCTCCCAACAAGGAAAAGAAGAACGAGAAATCTTTTTGGGTTTTATTTTTAATTACTACTACTACTACAGGCATGGAAAGCAAGCTAGCTAAAGGCTACAACTAATTTTTTGGGGTTTTCTTAAGGTTTTTCAGACACACAAGAAGAAAGCTTAAAGCAGAAAATAAACTAGCATGGATATTATAATGAAAAAGTATGAGCATCGACAACTGGCATGAGTGTGTGAACATGAATGTAATGTCGGTGAGAAATACGTACTTCCCCAAGCTTAGGCTTTTGGCCTAAGTTGGTCTATGTCCACGGATCAAAACTGCCCTCTCCGGTGTATTGAGAAGGGTCTTTGGGGTGCCACTGGTTGGCGATCTCCTCCGGATCCCATTGATAAACAGACTGCCGGTGAGGATCAGATAGTGGCTCCGACTCTGGAGCTGATGTCAAGCTCTGGTATGCCTGAACGGCCTTCGGCAAAACAAGGTACATGCCTGAAAATATGTTGAACAAAGAGGGAGAAGGCAAGGTAATAGTATCAAAGTGATTCTTATTAAATATCAGTCTATGGTTAAGCATCTTCTTCTTATTCTTAATAGTAAAATCATGTTCTACCATGCTCTTATAATCTAGAAAAATATGAGGCATCAACTTTTCCTCTTTCTCATAATGCCTAATAGGTATGTTAAAGTGTGCAGCAAGGTGCGAGGCGAAGATGCCTCCCAAGACGGAACCCTTTGTACGGTTCAGATTTAACCATTTAGCAACAATACCGCCTAAACTAAACATGGTATCATGAAACAAAGCATGGCGCAAAATAACAATATCAAGGGCACTAAGGTTTCCACAGATCCAGTGACCAATTAAGCATCTACTAGCAAATATTGCAAAGTAACGGAGAACAGGAAAATGTATGCTAGTGATTCTTGCATCAGAAAATTTCCTCGTTTCCCCTACAGCAATCATATCAATAAATCCCTCCACATCA
Organism: Triticum aestivum; assembly: GCF_018294505.1. NCBI lineage: Eukaryota > Viridiplantae > Streptophyta > Magnoliopsida > Poales > Poaceae > Triticum > Triticum aestivum. The sequence goes on along the minus strand of NC_057803.1, from coordinate 439,382,792 downwards.
TTACGATGTGGTTCCTCTATGCTGCCCTCAAAGGGTATCCTACAAAACCGGCAAAAATCATAAAGTTACATCTCCTTATGCTCATCATATAAATAAAATTCCACCGAAGGTGGTGATCTCCTAGCATGGAAATGACAATTTTGCACAAAAAATATTGGTGAGTAAGATATACTATTCACACTGGTCGCGGAGGAAGTCGGTGAGGTCTGCATTTTCAGCCAAATAATAAAAATCTTCATAAATCTTGGCTTCTCTCAAGAACTCATCACAAGGCCATTCACACGGCCGAACCTGCGCAGTACGAGGGAGATTATATTTGGGATTCTTATTTTCTTCACTTTGCTTATCCTTAGAGCTTCGGCTCGATGATCCCCTCAAGAATCTCCTCATCTTTTTTCTGAAATTTTCTGAAATTTTTAGTAACTTAAAATAAAAGTGAACCAAACTCAACAAAAATGATAGCAACTACTCCTACAAGTGCCTAGAGGCCATATCATGCATTAAAACTACTTTTGACCACATAAATTTGACATGCAAGATCAAGAACAGGGTCACCTAAGTAGCAAAAATTTGCAATAAATAAAGCACTAGAACAAAAACTAATTGGACCATTGGAGGAGTCACATATCGAAGAACAATCCCCCAAAGAAGTTTTGTGAATGTAGCTTTGAGCAAGGAGATCGAAAATGGCAGCAAGATGATCTAGAACATGGGTTTGAGCTAGTGGATGATTTTTTCTGGAGGAATACCTAGTGTGTGGGTGCAAGAATAAGTGGGGGGACCCACGTGGGGTCCACAAGGCAGGGGGCGCTCCCAGGGGGGTAGGGCGCACCCTCCACCCTCGTGGGCACATGGTGATGCCCCCTGGTGTGTTCTCAGTGCCAATAATTCTTAAATATTCTGGAAAAAATCATATTTCATTTTCAGGGCATTTGGAGAAATTTTATTTTCAGGGTATTTTTTATTGCAAAGATAATTCAGAAAACAGATAGAAAATACTATTTTTACTTTATTTAAAATCAATAACACAAAGTAAAAGGAGGGTACAAAAAGTTGTGCTTTCTAACTTCATCCATCTCATGCTCATCAAAAGGAATCCACTAACAAGGTTGATCAAGTCTTGTTAACAAACTCATTTCGAATAACATGAAACCAGAGAAATTTTGAATAACACTAGGTTACCTCAAACTCATATTTCTTCTTGACAGTAGGAGGAGGAAATTCAAAACCTCCAATAGTAATCATTGAATTTTTTTCCAATAGAGTTGATACTGTGAACTTGAGGTTGTTTCCTCGGAAAGTGTACCATATGCTCATTACCATTAACATGAAAAGTGACATTGCCTTTGTTGCAATCAATAACAGCCCCTGCAATATTTAGAAAGGGTCTACCAAGAATAATAGACATACTATCATCCTCTAGAATATAAAGAATAGCAAAGTCCGTTAAAATAGTAACGTTTGCAACCACAACGGGCACATCCTCACAAATACCGACAGGTGTAGAGGTTGATTTATCAGCCATTTGCAAAGATATTTTAGTAGGTGTCAACTTATTCAAATCAAGTCTACGATATAAAGAGAGAGGCATAACACTAACACCGGCTCCAAGATCACATAAAGCAGTTTTAACATAGTTTCTTTTAATGGAGCATGGTATAGTTGGTACTCCGGGATCTCCTAGTTTCTTTGGTATTCCACCTTTAAAAGTATAATTAGCAAGCATAGTGGAAATTTCAGCTTCCGGTATCTTTCTCTTATTTGTAACAATATCTTTCATATACTTAGCATAATGATTCATTTTAAGCATATCAGTCAAACACATACACAAAAAGATAGGTCTAATCATTTCAGCAAAGCGCTCAAAACCCTCATCATCCTTTTTATTGGGTGTGGGCCCCCTGACGTTTATTCTTTCGCCAGTATTTTTTATATATTCCAAAAATATTCTCTGTTGATTTTCAAGTCATTCCAAGAACTTTTATTTCTGCACAAAAATAACACCATGGCAATTCTGCTGAAAACAACGCCAGTCCGGGTTAGTTCCATTCAAATCATGCAAGTTACAGTCCAAAACAAGGGCAAAAGTGTTTCGAAAAATAGATACGTTGGAGACGTATCAGACCCCCATCCTACTCCTCCTCCTTCCACATCCCACATGCCCCGTCCGCCGGCGCGAGCGCGACACCTTCCACCAAAATCACCGACCTCTCCATCAAATAAGCGCCGGCCTAAGCCATGGTGCACGCGGTGTCTAGGACCTCAAGGAGCATTTGGCAGCGGAGAAGCAAATCATGGCCACACGTGCGGATGAGGTCGCGATGGTTGTCATTCATGCTGACCCCCAGATCTTGTAGGAGCACCTTGCCAATTTCTAGCTATGCCGGTTAAGCATGTTCGGTTTACCCGTTGCGTGTGCTCCTCATGCCTTTCCTTCACCAAATCTAGTGAATTGTGCTATCTAATTTCACCATGCAATATGTTGCTCTAGTGTATATGTTACATATGTCGTGTAGTGTGGTGCTCAACGCTGGCACCAAATAACAAATATTTAGGTCAAAAACTAATCCCGACGGTAGATGTAGAGGTAGCGTGCCAACAATGATCACATCGACTTTGGAACCATTTCCCACGCGCATCGTCACCTCGTCCTTAGCCAATCTTCGTTTAATCCATAGCCCCTGTTTCGAGTTGCAAATATGAGCAACAACCAGTATCAAATACCCATGCACTACTACGAGCATTAGTAAGGTACCATCAATAACATGTAATCAAATATACCTTTCACGTTGCCATCCTTCTTATCCACCAAATACTTGGGGCAGTTCCGCTTCTAGTGACTAGTCCCTTTGCAGTAGAAGCACTCAGTCTTAGGCTTATGTCCAGACTTGGGCTTCTTCACTTGAGCAGCAACTTGCTTGCCGTTCTTCTTGAAGTTCCCCTTCTTCCCTTTGCCCTTTTTTTGTAACTGGTGGTCTTGTTAACTATCAACACTTGATGCTCCTTCTTGATTTCTATCTCCGCAACCTTTAGCATTGTGAAGAGCTCGGGAATTGTTTTATCCATCCCTTGCATATTATAGTTCATCACAAAGCTTTTGTAGCTTGGTGGCAGTGATTGAAGAACTCTGTCAATGACACTATCATCAGGAAGATTAACTCCTAGTTGAGTCAAGTGGTTGTGGTATCCAGACATTCTGAGTATATGTTCACTGACAGGACTATTCTCCTCCATCTTGCAGCTATAGAACTTATTGGAGACTTCATATCTCTCAATTCGGGCATTTGCTTGAAATATTAACTTCAATTCCTAGAACATCTCATATACTCCGTGACGTTCAAAACGTCATTGAAGTCCCAATTCTAAGCCGTACAGCATGGCACACTGAACTATCGAGTAGTCATCAGATTTTCTCTGCCAGACGTTCACAATGTCCAGAGTTGCTCCAACAGCGGGTCTTGCACCTAGCAGTGCTTCCAGGACATAATTCTTATGTGCAACAATGAGGATAATCCTCAAGTTATGAACCCAGTCTGTGTAGTTGCTACCATCATATTTCAACTTAGCATTCTCTAGGCGCATTAAAATTCAAGGGAACGGTAGCACGGGCCATTGATCTACAACAACATAGATATGCAAAATACTATCAGGTACTAAGTTCATGATAAATTAAAGTTCAATTAATCATATTACTTAAGAACTCCCACTTAGATAGACATCCCTCTAGTCATCCAAATGATCATGTGATCCATATGAACTAAACCATGTCCGATCATCACGTGAGATGGGGTAGCTTTCAATGGTGAACATCACTATGTCGATCATATCTACTATATGATTGACGTTCGACCTTTCGGTCTTCCGAGGCCATATATGCATATGCTAGGCTCATCAAATTTAACCCGAGTATTCTGCACGTGCAAAACTGGCTTGCACCTGTTGTATGTGAACATAGAGCTTATCACACCTGATCATCACATGGTGTCTCATCACGACGAACTGTAGCAATGGTGCATACTCAGGGAGAACACTTATACCTTGAAATTTAGTGAGGGATCATCTTATAATGCTACCGCCGTACTAAGAAAAATAAGATGCATAAAGATTAAACATCACATGCAATCAATATAAGTGATATGATATGGCCATCATCATCTTGTGCCTCTGATCTCCATCTCCAAAGCACCGTCATGATCACCATCATCACCAGCTTGACACCTTGATCTCCATCGTAGCATTGTTGTCGTATCACCAACTATTGCTTCTACGACTACCGCTACTGCTTAGTGATAAAGTAAAGCAATTACATGGCAATTGCATTTCATACAATAAAACGACAACCATAAGGCTCCTGCCAGTTGCTGATAACTTTTACAAAACATGATCATCTCATACAACAATTTATATCTCATCACGTCTTGACCATATCACATCACAACATGCCCTACAAAAACAAGTTAGACGGCCTCTACTTTGTTGTTGCAAGTTTAATGTGGCTGCTACGGGCTTCTAGCAAGAACCGTTCTTACCTACGCATCAAAACCACAACGATTTTTCATCAAGTGTGTTGTTTTAACTTTCAACAAGGATCGGGCGTAGTCAAAGTCGATTCAATTGAAGTTGGAGAAACAGACACCCGCCAACCACCTATGTGCAAAGCACGTCGGTAGAACCAGTCTCATGAACGCGGGCATGTAATGTCGGTCTGGGCTGCTTCATCCAACAATACCATCGAATCAAAGTAAGACATTGCTGGTAAGCAATATGACTATTATCACCTGCAACTCATTGTGTTCTACTCATGCATATAAAATCTACTTATAAACCTGGCTCTGATACCACTGTTGGGGAACGTAGTAATTCAAAAAAATCCTACGATCACGCAAGATCTATCTAGGAGAAGCATAGCCGAGAGGGGAGAGTGTGTCCACGTACCCTCGTAGATCGAAAGCGGAAGCGTTTAATAACGCGGTTGATGTAGTTGAACGTCTTCGCGATTCAACAGTCCGAGCACCGAACGTACGGCACCTCCGTGTTCAGCACACATTTAGCTCGATGACGTCCCTAGAGCTCTTGATCCAGTTGAGGACAAGGGAGTGTTTCGTCAGCATGATGGCATGTTGACGGTGATGATGAAATTACCAGCGCAGGGCTTCGCCTAAGCACTACAACGATATGACCGAGGTGTGTAACCGTGGAGGGGGGCACCGCACACGGATAAGAGAAGACTTGGTGTGCCTTTGGGGTGCCCCCCTCCCACGTATATAAAGGGGGTAGGAGAGGAGATTGGCCATAGGGGGGCGCGCGCCATAGGGGAGTCCAACTAGGATTCCCAGTCCTAGTTGCAGTTCCCTTCCTTTCCAAGAGAGGGAGAGAGAGGGAAGGAGGAAGAGGGGAGAAGGAAAGAGGGGGCGCCCCCCTCCTTAGTCCAATTCGGACTGGCCATGGGGGCGTGGCCTCCCTTGTGGCCCTCCTCTCCTTTCCACTAAGGCCCATGAAGGCCCATGAACTTCCCGAGGGGTTTCGGTAACCCCCGGTACTCCAAAACTTATCCGAAACGATCCGAACAATTCCAGTGTCCGAATGTAACCTTCCAATATATGAATCTTTACCTCTCCACCATTTGGAGACTCCTCGTTATGTCCGTGATATCATTCGGGACTCCGAACAAACTTCGGTCATCAAAATCACATAACTCTTAATACAAATCGTCATTGAACGTTAAGCATGCGGAACCTACGGGTTTGAGAACTATGTAGACATGACCGAGACATATCTCTGGTAAATAACCAATAGCGGAACCCGGATGCTCATATTCGCTCCTGCATATTCTACGAAGATCTTTATCTGTCAAACCGCATAACAATATACGTTGTTCCCTTTGTCATCGGTATGTTACTTGCCCGAGATTCGATCGTGGTATCATCATACCTATTTCAATCTCGTCACTGGCAAGTCTCTTTACTCATTCTGTAATGTATCATCCCGTAACTAACTCATTAGTCACATTGCTTGCAAGGCTCATAGTGATGTGCATTACCGAGAGGTCCCAGAGATATCTCTCCGATACGGGGAGTGACAGATCCTAATCTTGATCTATGCCAACTCAACATACAACATCGAAGACACTTGTAGAGCATCTTTATAATCACCCAGTTTCGTTGTGATGTTTGATAGCACACAAGGTGTTCCTTGATACGTCTCCAACGTATCTATAATTTTTGATTGCTCCATGCTATATTATCTACCGTTTTGGACATTATTGGGCTTTATTTTCCACTTTTATATTATTTTTGGGACTAACCTATTAACCGGAGGCCCAGCCCAGAATTGCTGTTTTTTGCCTGTTTTAGGGTTTCAAAGTACAGGAATATCAAACGGAGTCCAAATGGAATGAAACCTTTGGGAACGTGATTTTCTTAACAAACAAGACCCGGGAGACTTGGACCCTACGTCAAGAAAGAAAAGAGGAGGCCACGAGGTAGGAGGGCGCGCCCACCCCCACCAGGCGCGCCCTCCACCCTCGCGGGCCCCCTGTTGCTCCACTGACGTACTCCTTCCTCCTATATATACCTACGTACCCCTAAACGATCAGATACGGAGCCAAAACCCTAATTCCACCGCCGCAAATTTCTGTATCCACGAGATCCCATCTTGGGGCCTGTTCCAGAGCTCCGCCGGAGGGGGCATCGATCACGGAGGGCTTCTACATCAACACCATAGCCTCTCCGATGATGTGTGAGTAGTTTACCTCGGACCTACGGGTCCATAGTTAGTAGCTAGATGGCTTCTTCTCTCTTTTTGGATCTCAATACAATGTTCTCCCTGTCGGTGTCAAAACTAGCGGATCTCGGGTAGGGGGTCCCGAACTGTGCGTCTAGGCCGGATGGTAACATGAGGAAAGGGACACGAAGTTTTACCCAGGTTTGGGCCCTCTTGATGGAGGTAAAACCCTACATCCTGCTTGATTAATATTGAAGATATGGGTGTTACAAGAGTAGATCTACCATGAGATTCGAGAGGCTAAACCCTAGAAGCTAGCCTATGGTATGATTGTATGTTGTGATTGTTGTCCTACGGACTAAAACCCTTCAATTTATATTGACACCGGAGAGGGTTAGGGTTACACAAGGTCGGTTAAAAAGGAGGAGATATCCATATACGTATTGCCTAGCTTGCCTTCCACGCCAAGTAGAGTCCCATCCGGACACGAGACGAAGTCTTCAATCTTGTATCTTCATAGTCTAACAGTCCGGCCAATGGAGATAGTTCGGCTGTCCGGAGACCCCCTAATCCAGGACTCCCTCAGTAGCCCCTGAACCAGGCTTCCATGACGATGAGTCCGACGTGAAGTTGTCTTCGGCATTGCAAGGCGGGTTCCTTCTCCGAATACATGACAGAAGAAGTCGAATACGAGGATAGTGTCCGACCCTGCAAAATAAATTCCACATTCCACTGCAGAGAGAATAACTCTTTCACAGATCTAATTTGTTGACTTGTTTTGGCAGCATGACGTTATGCCATGGCCCAGTGATTATTCGAACCGTTTCTTTTAACCAACTCCACACATAACGCGAGGCAGTTTCGTGACACGTCTTGCCGAAGCAGAGATCGTGTTCCCCCAATTATGGGATTCTCATTAATACGATCATGGGTAACCCAACCGTGTCGAGGACTCCTAGATTATAGGGAAGTCCTAAACGGCTACGGAGAGGACGCTTGATATTCACCATCTTTATAAAGGGACAAAGTTTTTGCTTTTTCTCTCTCGTGCTCAATCGAATCCTTCCTCTGCCTCGAGTTCTAACACCCAAAGCCAAGGATAGGTGCTCTGGATCTTCAATCATGTCCGGATCCAGCCTTCAAGGCCGATGGATGCCCTCCTCCATGACGGAAGAGGACATTAAGAAGTTGAGGGAGGCCAGATACCTGACCGCCGAGGTTTCGCATCGGCTGCCTGCTCGAGGGCAGGTCGGCCCTACTCCTGAACCCAACGAGAACGTTGTGTTCGTCTCCCACTTCCTCCGAGGTCTAGGCCTCACTCTGGATCCTTTCGTCTGGGGCTTGATGTTCTATTACGGGCTAGATTTCCATGATCTAGCTCCGGACTCCTTTCTCCACATCACGACATTTACTGTCGTGTGTGAGGCCTTCCTCCATGTGACCCCTCACTTCGGCCTGTGGCTCAAGACCTTTGAAGTACAACCGAAGATGATCGAAGGGCAATATGCAGCGTGCGGAGGTGCATCAATAGGCAAGATGGCAGGAGCTCCATGGCCGAAAGGTTCCTTTCCAGAGGTGTCCGAATTATGGCAACGGGAGTGGTTTTACGTCACGGCTCCCAGAAGTGCCAAGTGGGCGCTGCCCCCACTTTCCGCTCGGGCCCCCCACCACAACTGATGTCATGGATGAGCAGGGGTCTGAGCTGGGGTCCAGCCAAGGACGTTCCTATGCTGCAAAGCCGCATCCGAGATCTCTTCGAGGGAGATTTTAATTTGGTTGTGGTAATACAAGTTATGCTGGTTCATCAAGTCCAGCCTTGCAAACGCCGGCCCCTGCGCTTGTGGGAGTTCAACCCAGAGGGACCACGTGGCATTCAAAGTTTCCTCGGCCTGACGCATGAGGAGATGTACAAGTCATTCTTCGGACCTCAAGTGGAATGCCCGGATATCACCGAGGACGTGGGCCTGAGGAGTAACCGCGCCACCGAACAAGTAAGAAATCCTCTAGCCGAACACGCTGTCTTTTATTCGAAGTTATTTCTGAGAGTTTGCTCTTTGACCAGGACTGGCTAACAAAGGCGAAGATGATTCGGTGTTTGGCCCCCCTTCCTGAGGGTTTAGAAATTCCGGTATTGGAGAAGATGCTCGAGGTCGCACCTTGCCCGGAGCCCTTGAAGGAAGATATCGAGGGAGATAATGCGGGTGGACACGGGCCCCCATCGCTATCCGCTCCAACCGAGGGAGTGAGCGTCTCCATGAAGGAGGACGATCGGGGGAGGAAAAGGACTGCTTCCAAGGATCCGGAAGCTGAAGCCTCCAAACGGGAGAAGAGGTCTCCCACTGAGGGTCCTGCCTTGGGGGGTGCTTTTGCCGCACAGAGTCCGCGGGGGGATCAGCCCTCCAACGAGTCGTAAGTCATCAAAAATATTTTAATAGCAAGGGTATGCTATATTTTTCCTCTGAGAAAATAACCACCGCATCTATCTTGCAGTTCGGGCCTCAGCCCCTCTCAAATGATCTCGTCTTCGGGGGATCTTCTTCCAGAGATGATGGAGAGCGAAACGCCTCCCCCGGACTCCTCCGCTCCAGAAGCGGGCGACCCCGAAGTGTCGTTGCGGAGGGCCTCTCCGGATCCGGTGAGGCCAGACGATAATCCCGTAGACCCCCAAAGTCCCCAGCGTCCGGCTCCCGAAGAGAGCATACGAAAGAGTCCGGCACCGTCTGGTGTGCGGTCGGACGTTCTGAGGGAGTTGGTGGTGCGAGCGGCCATCTCAGAAGAGCACCGTAAGCTGATGGGTACGGTGATGGAGAGAATCTCGTCCACTTAAAGCGGATTACATCAAGCCTTTATGAGTCTATTGACAGGCTTTGAGGTATGTGAGATAATATGTGATAGTACTGCACATGTTAGGTGTGCCCTGTGTAGATAGTAGCTCCTGAGACTCTGGTTGTCGTCGAGAACGGCGGCGAACAGAGGATCATATTCCCAGGCAATAACCAAACTGCCTCTATGTGCAGGTGGTGGAAGCTCCGGTGGCTAGCCGGACTATGGAGTTTGCCCAATTAAAACGGCAACTGGATGCGGCAGATGCCGACATCGAGCTTGTTAAGAAGAGGCTTGCCGAGGCACGGGGTAAGTGTTATTATCCGGTGAACGCCACATAGTAAGAGCAACATAATGCCAGTATCTTTAATATGTTATGACTGCAGATGGAGCTGCCACCGTGGAAGCCTTGCGGGCGGAACTAGCCCGAGCCAAGGAACAAGCGAGGATTAGTAATGCGGCTGCTTTGAAGGCAGCCAAAGAGTTGAAAGCCGAGAAGGCCGCACATTGTGAGAGCCAGGAGAAGATGGCCAAGATGGCCGTAGAATTAAAAGACACTGCCGACCGTTGCCAGTTCCTTGAAAAGAAAACCGAGCGAAGGCAACGGACCTTGAGAAGGCTGCGGCAGCGGACAAAGACACCCGTTCTGCTATGAGAGCAAAGAAGGAGGAGTTGTGGGAAGCCGGGGATATTGCGGCTGGGAAACCCTTCATGTTATGGAGGAAGTTCGGAGATCCTCGGTATGCCCCTCTGGATCGGCTGTGGAGTTCAGTAGATGCGTATATGGATTTGGCGGCGAGCGCTACCGATGCGGCCAAGTACTTCCAAGGTCAGACAGATTGTGAAGTGGGCAAGCTGTTCTGGACGCAATTCCATGTTCCAGAGCATCCGCTTTCATTGACTGACTAGCTAGCCGAATGGGCCGAACTGAATAGGTTGTCCGGACTCACCATGAGGTCTGTTGTGGATCAGCTATGGCCGGAAAGACCAAAGCCAAACAGCTATTTCAGCTTAGTGCAGCAGTTCCTTGATGCGGTGCCGCGCATTAATGCGATGAAGAGGTCGGCGTGCATAGAAGGCTCGCGGATGGCCCTTGCCCATGTTAAAGAATACTAGGCGGAGATTGACATACCACTGTTGCAGCACAGGGATCGGCCATAGGCCGGGTGGCTGCCGAGCACTATTTCGAAGAGGTTCTCGAGGGTGCTCGTTTGATAGAGGCCCAGTGCTCGAAATTTTTTATGTTTGACTGATATGTATTTTCATTGAAAGCACAATGCTTTTTATGAATTTTTTATAAGGTTATTTTTATACTTTTGCCTGAAAGTAGTATGATGCCTCCTGTGCGGCCGTTTATGTATACCTGTGTATAACCTGAAAGATTGCAGCCTCAGCTTCAATCCCCACGCATAAAATGTGGGGGTGTTCGCAAAAAATGCGTGTTCACACTTAACCCAGCGTCTTGGTCCTATTAAGGAGGTGATAGCGTAGTGAGCGAGGCAACCGGACTATAATGCTTTAACACTTTCACTTAGCCATAGGAGTTTGACAGTGGGGCTACTAGATAGCCCCTGGTGGCTCCGCACTCTCCCAATCGCGGGGTGCGTACATGCCTGGACGGGAAACGGCCCTTCGTTAAGGCAGAGGAATTCTAACATTCCGATAGGTCACTGAGTGGTTGACCACTCTCACGCTATATCATGACAGTCAGTTTTCGGCTTTCTCTACTGAGGTGCTCGTCCGGATGAACTAGGGCACAATCGCAGTAGTTCTCCTGGTGCTACCTTAGCCGGTAAAGCAGAACGTAAGGCACCAAAACACAGGAGCCGGGCAAACCCAACATTTGACCAAAGACAATGATTCAGAGCTGATGCATATAAGGCCAAACTCGCGACGCTGAACACTCCCTAAGGTATTCGGTCTTTATGGTATAAACCGGGCCTAAATAGTGCCCTTCATAAGAAGCCCCTTGTGTCCAGGTACGTGCATTATTCTGACGTGGCCACATGCCAAGACGCCAGCATCCTTCTCAACTGTGCTGAGAATTCGGTGGATATGTATCAACAAGAGACAGTAAAAAAGGTTTACGCAGGGTCTTAATCTAAAAAGAATCCTTGGAGCGGGTCCCTGCTGCACGTCTGCGCCTGTGTCTCCGTTGTGCTATATCCTGGACGGGTGTAGCATGATGATTGTCTGTAAAAGAGAGGAGCTTAGGTGAAAAAGCTGTCGTGCAAAGAGATAGTTTTTGAAAGAAATTATGTATAATTCAAGGTAAGTAAGAATTGCCGCTTGTCTGCGCACGTTGAGCCCCTTGTATTTGTAATAGGGGTGTGATCATTGATCCGGTAAAAATTGCATATGGCTGCGCCGGACTCGTCTAACCGTGTCCGAGGTGGTGACAACCTGCTAAATGCTTTAGTTGGTGAGGCCGTTTTTAGTGTGTGGCTGCCAGGGCAGCCGCATGCTCTTCGGCGCACAGAGATCGCTTAATACTTCCGTTCACTGTAATGATGCCACGTGGACCGGGCATCTTGAGTGTCAGGGAAGCGTAGTGTGGCATTGCGTTAAAGCGAGCGAAAGCTTCGCGTCCGAGTAGTGCTTGATAGCCACTTTGAAACGGAGCAATGTGGAAGGTTAAATGTTCGCTACAGAAGTTATTAGGGAAGCCGAATATAACTTTTAGTAGCAGGGAGCCCGTGCAATGAGCCCCTGGACCTGGCGTTACTCCTTTAAAGGTAATATTTCTATGGCAATTTTTTGTTGGGTCTATCCCCATTTCACGGATTGTATCCTGTTATATCAGGTTTAGACTGCTGCCACCGTCCATCAGGACTCGTGTGAAGTGGTATCCGTCAATTATTGGGTCTAATACCAGGGCAGCCCATCCTGCACGCCGGACACTTGCTGGGTAATCACGATGGTCGAAAGTGATCGGTTGAGACGACCAGTGGCAGGACTCCGCGGTGATAGGCCTTCGGGCGTATTTTTCTGGGAGTGTCGTTTTGTTTCTGCCATTGATCACGTGTAACACGTTTACTGTTTTGACATCTGGTGGAAATTTCTTTTGTTCCCTAGTGTCTTCCTTGAGAGGCTCATCCTCATCTTAGCTTGGTGTATCCTCCCCCTTGTGTACGGCGTTGAGCTTGCCGGACTGCTTGAAGACCCAACATTCTCTGTGGGTATGATTGGCTGGTTTGCCAGGGGTGCTATGGACCTGACATATTTGGTCCAGAATTTTGTTTAGGTTGGACAGTTCGTCTCTGGCACCTTTAGGGGCCGGCTTTTGCTGACCTGGCCGAGAGCTTTTGAATCCGGCGTGTACTACCGTGCTCTTCGTGCTGCCTCTTTTATTCCAGCGTTTGTTATTGCTGTTGCGCCATGATTTCCTATTTTCATCTCTAACTTCAGATGTATTGGGGTCGCTGGAGCTGCATCGGGCTAGCCAGCTGTCTTCTCCCGCGCAAAAGCAGGTCATGAGGCTTGTTAATGCAGCCATTGTTCTCGGTTTTTCTTGGCCGAGGTGTCGGGCAAGCCATTCGTCATGGACGCTGTGCTTAAAAGCTGCCAAGGCTTCGGCATTCGGGCAGTCGACAATTTGGTTCTTTTTAGTAAGAAACCTATTCCAAAGCTGTCGGGCTGACTCTCCGGGCTGTTGAGTTATATGACTCAAATCATCCGCATCCGGAGGTCGGACATAAGTCCCTTGAAAGTTTGCCCAAAAAGCGTCTTCGAGCTCTGCCCAGCTTCCAATGGAGTTTTCGGGGAGGCCTTTAAGCCAATGACGAGCTGGCCCTTTGAGTTTGAGTGGTAAGTACTTGATGGCGTGGAGATCAACTCCTCGAGCCATATGGATGTGGAGGATATAGTCCTTGATCCAGACCCCAGGGTATGTTGTTCCGTCGTATGCCTCTATGTTTACAGGTATGAATCCCTCTGGAAATTCATGATCCAGCACCTCGTCGGTGAAACATAGGGGGTGTGCGGCACCCCTGTATCTGGGTGTACCACGTTGTTCGGATGTTTGTTGTGTTATATCGTATGCTGGGGCGCGCTTGCGTGGTCCATAGATGGATCTGGTCGCGCTGTCCTTTTGGTGCAAGCCCTCGCTTGAATCGCGTAGTGTCTTGTGGGTGACATTGTTTTCCGCTCTATGTTGGCCGTGAGGTTGTCTATCCGGCCAGGTGGCTATTTTGATTTTTGGTTGTGAGGGGTCTGAGGCATCCTCATCGAATTCAGGTAGAAACTTCCGCTTTGGGTAGCTCTTGGTGGGGGATTGTCGCCGTACTTCGCTACTGTGTTGAGTACTTTACTCCATCTGATTTTGAGTGTGTCCTCCATAGCCTTGAGCCTTTGCTACTGCTTTTTCAGACTCCTCGCGGTGGCAAAAAGCTTTGATGGGCATTCTGCTGCTCCGGGTGCCTGTCCGGCGTTGTGTCTTCCAGACTATTATCTTTAACAGAATTGGTTTGTTCGGTTTGATTCTCCGTATTGCCGTGGTCCGGCAGTGGTTCGCCTTGCTCCAACGCTGGGTCTGTGTTATCGTTATTTCTGGTGAGGCGTGATTTGGGGCAGCGCTTGTGCCGCTGCTTTGACTGCTTCTTGAGGGAATAAGCCTTCGGAGCGTCCTTTCGTTCCTCGTCGTCTTCTTTTGGTGTGTCCACCATGTATACGTCATATGATGAAGTGGACGTCCAGCGCCCTGTGGGCGGTGGTTCCTCTTCACCTCCCGCATCGCTGTCCATACCGTCGATGTCTTCGGAGTCGAAGTCGAGCATGTCGGTTGAGTCATCGACAGTGGCTATTAAGTGGGTGGTGGGTGGGCATCAAATTTCTTCGTCGTCCACATCCCAATCCTATTGGCCATAATACGGCCAGGGCTCTCCTGACAAAGAGAGAGACCTTAGTGAATTCAGAATGTCGCCGAAGGGCGAGTGCTGAAAGATATCCGCGGCGGTGAATTTCATGATCGACGCCCAATCAGATTCGATTGGCAGGGGCGCGGATGGTTCGCGGTCCGGAAGGGAGTCCGGCACCTTGGAGTCACGGGTTGCACGGAGATTTATGCTAGTGTTCGGCTCGATCCCGTTGAGACTGCAACCCCTGAGGCGGTGTCTAACCACTCGTCCTTGATTGGCGCAGTTGGCTCCGAACTAAGGGTCAGAGCTGATGCGGGCGCGGCTTCTGGGGTACTGTTTGGCGGTAGAGCTAGGTCATACCCATCGCGACAATGGGGCGCGCCTGGCTGCGGCTCCAATCCGTCGAAGATCAAGTCTCCACGGATGTCGGTTGTGTAGTTCAAACTTCCAAATCTGACCTGATGGCCAGGGGCGTAGCCTTCAATCTGCTCCAGATGGCCAAGCGAATTAGCCCGCAGTGCAAAGCCGCCGAATACGAAGATCTGTCTGGGGAGAAAAGTCTCACCCTGGACCGCATCGCTGTCAATGATAGTAGGAGCCATCAAGCCTAGCGGCAACGACACAGAGGAACTCTCAATGAAAGCACCAATGTCGGTGTCAAAACTGGCGGATCTCGGGTAGGGGGTCCCGAACTGTGCATCTAGGCCGGATGGTAACAGGAGGCAAGGGACACGAAGTTTTACCCAGGTTCGGGCCCTCTTGATGGAGGTAAAACCCTACGTCCTGCTTGATTAATGTTGAAGATATGGGTGTTACAAGAGTAGATCTACCACGAGATCAGAGAGGCTAAACCCTAGAAGCTAGCCTATGGTACGATTGTATGTTGTGATTGTTGTCCTACGGACTAAAACCCTTCGGTTTATATAGACACTGGAGAGGGTTAGGGTTACACAAGGTCGGTTAAAAAGGAGGAGATATCCATATACGTATTGCCTAGCTTGCCTTCCACGCCAAGTAGAGTCCCATCCGGACACGAGACGAAGTCTTCAATCTTGTATCTTCATAGTCTAATAGTCCGTCCAATGGAGATAGTCCGGCTGTCCGGAGAACCCCTAATCCAGGACTCCCTCACTCCCCCTCTCTTGTGGAGAAATATTCGATGTAATATTCTTTTTGCGGTATGTTTGTTGAGACCGATGAATTGTGGGTTTATGATCAAGTCTATCTATGAATAATATTTGAATCTTCTCTGAATTATTTTATGTATGATTGGTTATCTTTGCAAGTCTCTTCGAATTATCAGTTTGGTTTGGCCTACTAGATTGATCTTTCTTGCAATGGGAGAAGTGCTTAGCTTTGGGTTCAATCTCACGGTGTCCTTTCCCAGTGACAGTAGGGGCAGCAAGGCACGTATTGTATTGTTGCCATCGAGGACAACAAGATGGGGTTTTCTTCATATTGCATGAGTCTACCCCTCTACATCATGTCGTCTTGCTTAAGGTGTTACTCTATTTTTAACTTAATACTCTAGATGCATGCTGGATAGCGGTTGATGAGTGGAGTAATAGTAGTAGATGCAGACAGGAGTCGGTCTACTTGTCTCGGACGTGATGCCTATATACATGATCATACCTAGATATTCTCATAACTATGCTCAATTTTGTCAATTGCTCAACTATAATTTGTTCACCCACCATAGAATACTTATGCTCTTGAGAGAAGCCACTAGTGAAACCTATGGCCCCCGGGTCTATCTTCATCATATTAATCTCCTACTACTTATTATTTCCTTTGCTATTTACTTTGCCTTTATTTTACTTTGCATCTTTATCATAAAAATACCAAAAACATTATCTTATCATACCTATCAGATCTCACTCTTGTAAGTGGCCTTATAGGGATTGACAACCCCTATTTGCGTTGGTTGCGAGGATTTATTTGTTTTGTGCAGGCACGAGGGACTCGCGTGTAGCCTCCTACTGGATTGATACCTTGGGTCTCAAAAACTGAGGGAAATACTTACGCTACTTTGCTGCATCATCCCTTCCTCTTCGGGGAAAACCAACGCAGTGCTCAAGAGGTAGCAAGAAGGATTTCTGGCGCCGTTGCCGGGGAGGTCTATGCAAAAGTCAACATACCAAGTACCCATCACCTACCCTTATCTCCCGCATCACATTATTTGCCATTTGCCTCTCGTTTTCCTCTCCCCCACTTCACCCTTGCTGTTTTATTCGCCCTCTCTCTCTCTCTCTCTCTCTCTCTCTCTCTCTCTATCCTCCCTCTCTATTTGCCTCTTTTTGCCCGCTTGCTTTTTGTTTGCTTGTGTGTTAGTTTGCTTGCTTGTCGCGATGGCTCTACCTAAATTTGGTGACCTTCACCGTAAAAGATTAGAAGAGATCGAAAGTAATGTCAGGAGTTTCATGGTCTTGCAATTTGAACATAATAGTTTCTTCATAAACGAGCTTAAAGAACAGAAAAGTTTTATGAGTTTTATGAATAAAGAGATTGATGATATGTCAAAAGAATTCAATGGTTTAAGATCCCAAATTGCTCATCTTGAGAAATTAACTGCTGAAATTTCGATAGGAAGGCTACATTAGTTAATAAGATGGCCGCTAAACCTGATTGCTATGAAAATAAAGATGAAGTTCTAAAAGTTATTGATGTGTCCCCTATTGAATCTTTGTTTTTCATTATGAATCTTGATAATGATGGGGCTGAATATGATCCACCTTTACCTAGAAGGCGTTCCTAGAATTCGGAATTTGTTGATCTTGATGCTAAATTTGATAAAAGTGGGATTGAAGAAATTAAAACCCTAGATGTTGCTAAACCCACTATTATGGATTTCAAGGAATTCAACTATGAAAATTGCTCTTTGATTGATTGTATTTCCTTGTTGCAATCCTTGCTAAATTCTCCTCATGCTTATAGTCAAAATAAAGCGTTTACTAAACATATCGTTGATGCCTTGATGCAATCTTATGAAGAAAAACTTGAATTGGAAGTTTCTATCCCTAGAAAACTTATGATGAGTGGGAACCAACTATTAAAATTAAAATTAAAGATCATGAATGCTATGCTTTATGTGATTTGAGTGCTAGTGTTTCCATGATTCCAAAGACTTTGTGTGATTTGTTAGGTTTCCGTGATTTTGATGATTGCTCTCTAAACTTGCACCTTGCGGATTCCACTATTAAGAAACCTATGGGAAGAATTAATGATGTTCTTATTGTTGCAAATAGGAATTATGTGCCCATAGATTTTATTGTTCTTGACATAGATTGCAATCCTTCATGTCCTATTATTCTTGGTAGACCTTTCCTTAGAATGATTGGTGCAATTATTGATATGAAGGAAGTAAATATTGGATTCCAATTTCCATTAAGGAAAGGCATGGAACAATTTCCTAGAAAGAAAAATAAATTACCTTATGAATCTATTATGAGAGCCACTTATGGATTGCCTAACAAAGATGGCAATACCTAGATCTATTCTTGCTTGTTATGCCTAGCTAGGGGCGTTAAACGATAGCGCTTGTTGGGAGGCAACCCAATTTTATTTTTATTCCTTGCTTTTTGCTCCTGTTTAGTAATAAATAATTTATCTAGGCTCTGTTTTGGTTGTGTTTTTTGTGTTTAATTAGTGTTTGTGCCAAGTAGAACCATTGGGATGACTTGGGGAAAGTCTTGTTGAACTTGCTGTAAAAAACAGAAACTTTAGCGCTCACGAGAACTGCTGTCATTTTTATTTGTAAAGTGATATTTAGTTAATTATTTTTGCAGATGATTAATAGATAAATTACTCACGTCCAGCAATTTATTTTAGAATTTTTGGGGTTGCAGATCTTGCGCTAGCTACAGATTACTACAGACTGTTCTGTTTTTGACAGATTCTGTTTTTCATGTGTTGTTTGCTTATTTTGACGAATCTATGGCTAGTAAAATAGTTTATTAACCATAGAGAAGTTGGAATACAGTATTTATAAAACCAATATAAATAAAGAATGAGTTCATTACAGTACCTTGAAATGGTCTTTTGTTTTCTTTTGCTAACGGAGCTCACGAGATTTTCCATTTTAAGTTTTGTGTTGTGAAGTTTTCAAGTTTTGGGTGAATATTTGATGGATTATGGAACAAGGAGTGGCAAGAGCCTAAGCTTGGAGATGCCCATGGCACCCCCAAGATAATCTAAGGACACCTAAAAGACAAAGCTTGGGGATTCTCCGGAAGGCATCCCCTCTTTCGTCTACTTCTATCGGTAACTTTACTTGGAGCTATATTTTTATTCGCCACATGATATGTGTGTTGCTTGGAGCGTCTTGTATTATTTGAGTATTTGCTTGTTAGTTTACCACAATCATCCTTTCTGTACACACATTTTGAGAGAGCCATACATGATTTAGAATTTGTTAGAATACTCTATGTGCTTTGCTTATATCTTTTGAGTTATATAATTTTGCTCTAGTACTTCACTTATATCTTTTAGAGCACAGTGGTGGATTTGTTTTATAGAAACTATTGATCTCTCATGCTTCACTTAGATTATTTTGAGAGTCTTAATAGCATGGTAATTTTCTTTAAATCCTAATAGGCTAGGTATTCAAGAATAAAAAATTTATCTTATGAGTGTGTTGAATACTATGATAAGTTTGATACTTGATAATTGTTTTGAGATATGGAGATGGTGATATTAAAGTCATGCTAGTTGAGTAGTTGTGAATTTGAGAAATACTTGTGTTGAAGCTTGTGATTCCCGTAGCATGCACGTATGGTGAATCGTTATGTGATGAAGTCGGAGCATGATTTATTTTTTGATTGTCTTCCTTATGAGTGGCGGTCCGGGACGAGCGATGGTCTTTTCCTACCAATCTATCCCCCTAGGAGCATGCGCGTAATACTTTGCTTTGATAACTTGTAGATTTTTGCAGTAAGTATATGAGTTATTTATGACTAATGTTGAGTCCATGGATTATACGCACTCTCACCCTTCCACCTTTGCTAGCCTCTCTAATACCGCGCATCTTTCGCTAGTATCATACACCCACAATATACCTTCCTCAAAACAGCCACCATACCTACCTATTATGGCATTTACAAAGCCATTCCGAGATATATTGCCATGCAACTTTCCACCGTTCCGTTTATTATGACACACTCCATCGTTGTCATATTGCTTAGCATGATCATGTAGTTGACATCGTATTTGTGGCAAAGCCACCATTCATAATTCTTTCATACGTGTCACTCTTGATTCATTGCATATCCTGGTACACCGCCGGAGGCATTCATATAGAGGCATATTTTGTTCTAAGTATCGAGTTGTAAGAAAAATAAAAGTGTGATGATCATCATTATTAGAGCATTGTCCCAGTGGGGAAAGGATGATGGAGACTATGATTCCCCCACAAGTCAGGATGAGACTCCAGACAAAAAAAGAGAAAGAAAAGAGGCCATAAAAAAGAGAAAAGGCCCAAGTAAAAAAATGAGAGAAAAAGAGAGAAGGGACAATGTTATTATCCTTTTACCACACTTGTGCTTCAAAGTAGCACGATTATCTTCATAGTAGAGAGTCTCTCGTGTTATCACTTTCATATACTAGTGGGAATTTTTCATTATAGAACTTGGCTTGTATATTCCAATGATGGGCTTCTTCAAAATGCCCTAGGTCTTCATGAGCAAGCAAGTTGGATGCACACCCACTTAGTTTCTTTTTGAGATTTTATATACTTATAGCCCTAATGCATCTGTTGCATGGCAATCCCTACTCACTTACATTGATATCTATTGATGGGCATCTCCATAGCCCGTTGATACGCGTAGTTGATGTGAGACTATCTTCTCCCTTTTTGTCTTCTCCACAACCACCACTCTATTCCACCTATAGTGCTATATCCATGGCTCATGCTCATGTATTGCGTGAAGATTGAAAAAGTTTTGAGAATGTCAAAAGTATGAAACAATTGCTTGGCTTGTCATCGAGGTTGTGCATGATTTAAATATTGTGTGTGGTGAAGATAGAGCATAGCCAGACTATATGATTTTGTAGGGATAACTTCCTTTAGCCATGTTATTTTGAGAAGACATAATTGCTTTGTTAGTATGCTTGAAGTATTATTATTTTTATGTCAATATGAACTTTTGTCTTGAATCTTTCGAATCTGAATATTCATACCACAATTAAGAAGAATTACATTAAAATTATGCAAAGTAGCACTCCGCATCAAAAATTCTATTTTTATCATTTACCTACTCGAGGATGAGCAGGAATTAAGCTTGGGGGTGCTTGATACGTCTACAACGTATCTATAATTTTTGATTGCTCCATGCTATATTATGTACTGTTTTGGACATTATTGGGCTTTATTTTCCACTTTTATATTATTTTTGGGACTAACCTATTAACCGGAGGCCCAGCCCAGAATTGCTGTTTTTGCCTGCTTTAGGGTTTCAAAGAAAAGGAATATCAAACGGAGTCCAAACGGAATGGAACCTTTGGGAACGTGATTTTCTTAACAAACAAGACACGAGAGACTTGGACCCTACGTCAAGAAAGAAAAGAGGAGGCCACGAGGTAGGGGGGCGCACCCACCCCCACCAGGCGCGCCCTCCACCCTCGTGGGCCCCCTGTTGCTCCACCGACGTACTCCTTCCTCCTATATATACCTATGTACCCCCAAACGATCAGATACGGAGCCAAAACCCTAATTCCACCGCCGCAAATTTCTGTATCCACGAGATCCCATCTTGGGGCATGTTCCGGAGCTCCGCCAGTGGGGGCATCGATCATGGAGGGTTTCTACATCAACACCATAGCCTCTCCGATGAAGTTTGAGTAGTTTATATCAGACCTACGTGTCCATAGTTAGTAGCTAGATGGCTTCTTCTCTCTTTTTGGATCTCAATACAATGTTCTTCCCCTCGCTTGTGGAGAACTATTCGATGTAATCTTCTTTTCGCGGTGTGTTTGTTGAGATCGATGAATTGTGGGTTTATGATCAAGTCTATCTATGAATAATATTTGAATCTTCTCTGAATTCTTTTATGTATGATTGGTTATCTTTGCAAGTCTCTTCGAATTATCAGTTTGGTTTGGCCTACTAGATTGATCTTTCTTGCAATGGGATAAGTGCTTAGCTTTGGGTTCAATCTTGCGGTGTCCTTTCCCAGTGACAGTAGGGGCAGCAAGGCACGTATTGTATTGTTGCCATCGAGGATAACAAGATGGGGTTTTCTTCATATTCCATGAGTCTACCCCTCTACATCATGTCATCTTGCTTAAGGCATTACTCTGTTTTTAACTTAATACTCTAGATGCATGCTGGATAGCGGTCGATGAGTGGAGTAATAGTAGTAGATGCAGGCAGGAGTCGGTCTACTTGTCTCGGACGTGATGCCTATATACATGATCATACCTAGATATTCTCATAACTATGCTCAATTCTGTCAATTGCTCAATAGTAATTTGTTCACCCACCGTAGAATACTTATGATCTTGAGAGAAGCCACTAGTGAAACCTATGGCCCCCGGGTCTATCTTCATCATATTAATCTCCTACTACTTAGTTATTTCCTTTTCTATTTCTTTTGCCTTTATTTTACTTTGCATCTTTATCATAAAAATACCAAAAATATTATCTTATCATATCTATCAGATCTCACTCTCGTAAGTGGCCTTATAGGGATTGACAACCCCTATTTGCATTGGTTGCGAGGATTTATTTGTTTTGTGCAGGTACGAGGGACTCGCGCGTAGCCTCCTACTAGATTGGTACCTTGGTTCTCAAAAACTGAGGGAAATACTTACGCTACTTTGCTGCATCATCCCTTCCTCTTCGGGGAAAACCAACGCAGTGCTCAAGAGGTAGCATTCCTCCGGTATTCGGGAGTTGCATAATCTCATAATCAGAAGAACATGTATAAGTCATGAAGAAATCAATAGCAATAAAACTAAATGATCATTATGCTAAGCTAACGGATGGGTCTTGTCCATCACATTATTCTCTAATGATGTGATCCCATTCATTAAATGACAACACATGTCTATGGTTAGGAAACTTAACCATCTTTGATTAATGAGCTAGTCAAGTAGAGGCATACTAGGGACACTCAGTTTTGTCTATGTATTCACACATGTACTAAGTTTCCGGTTAATACAATTCTAGCATGAATAATAAACATTTATCATGATATAAGGAAATATAAATAACAACTTTATATTGCCTCTAGGGCATATTTACTTCACCTGCATCTCCATCTCCCGCTCGGCGACCTCATGAGGAAGCAGGTGCTACAAGTCCACCGCTGCCTTTTCGGACGTGGGTTGCATGCTGGAGTTTGAGGTGGCCTGGAATATCTTGGCGTGTGCATCCTCGATCTTGGTGTGGATGGCCTCGACCCGGGAAGGGCGACATCGGCGGTACGGACAGCAGCTCGAGTGCTCTCGGTGCTTGCAGTCGCCATCGCAGTAGCAGCTGTTGCCGTCTCGACTGCTGCAGCTGCCCTGTCGGCTGCCGCAGACGCCCTCTCGACGGAAGCGGTCGTGCTCAATGCGGATGTGGTGGCACTCTTGGCATAGACGGCCGCGCTCTCGGCGCAGGCGGCGGCGCTCAGGGGGGACGCAGCCATCGTACGGGCCTTCACGAAGCGTTTCCACGACGTCATCTTTGCAAGTAGGGGGTGCGGGAATGGGGATCATGATTCGTGGATTCAGGGGTTGCCGGCACTGGAGCAGACGAGCTGGCGAAGCTTAAGGAGGGAGACTTAAATAGACCCAGATATTTTCATCGCAAACGGTTCCTAGAAAACAACTGTGTGTGATGTTGTAGATATTTTTTTAGTGAAAGACGAATTTGGAGTAAAGTGGCAACGGGTGGTGTTTTAAATGTACGAGAAATTTTGTAGTACTAATACAACTATCATGTCAATTTTTGGAAAAATTCAGGGGTCATTTGACCTTTTAAGACATTTAAATGATTTTCTAGCCATTTAATGACCGTAATTGAAATTTGAACTACATGTACATGCAACAACTAACAATAACGGTTTGAAAAGTCATATTTTGTGTACTTGTGTGCAATTTAATTCCATGTGTAGTAAATTGGAAGGAATTTTCAAACATATTGGTCTAACAGCTATGAAACAATTAAGCATGCAGTGCCATGGCATTTAAATTCCAAAAAAAATCAGAAACACATGATACCTTGGTTGATGTAATGTCATGCCGCCAAGATGATGTGGTAAAAAAATTGGCATGTGTGACGAAAGTTTGGACACACGCCCCTCACAAACCGGAGCAACTCACTAGAAGGCTCGTGGTTCCGAGAGGGAAAACGCATGTTTGACGATGCATGGGAGATAGCTTCCTATTACAGCCTTCAAAATTTTTCTACGTGTAACATGCATTAATACAACTGTCATGTGAAAATTTGGAAAATTTCAAGGGTCATTTGACCTTTTGAAAAAATTAAGTGATTTTCTAGCCATTGAATGACCGTAATTAAAATTTGAACTTCATCTACATGCAACGACTAACCATAACGGTTTGAAAAATCATATTTGTGTTCTTGTGTGTGAATTAATTCCATGTGCAATAAATTAGAAGGATTTTCAAACATATTTGTCTCACGACATGGACACATATGCATATGTATGCATGGAGTGCCATGGCATTTTAATTCCAAAAAATTAAAAAATCAGAAACACATGAAACCTTGGTTGATGTAATGTCATGCCACCAAGATGATGTGGTAAAAAATTTGGCATGTTTGACGAAAGTTTGGACAC
Source organism: Triticum aestivum (assembly GCF_018294505.1). Classification (NCBI taxonomy): domain Eukaryota; kingdom Viridiplantae; phylum Streptophyta; class Magnoliopsida; order Poales; family Poaceae; genus Triticum; species Triticum aestivum. The sequence goes on along the minus strand of NC_057803.1, from coordinate 439,358,605 downwards.
ACACCCCTCACAAACCGGAGCAACTCACTCGAAGGCTCATGGTTCCGAGAGGGAACAATGCATTTTTTTATGATGAATGGGAGATAGCTACCTCTTACGGCCATCAAAAATTTTCTACGTTTAACGTGCACTACTACAACTGTAATGTGAAAATTTGGAAAATTCTAGGGGTCATTTGACCTTTTAAAGACATTTAAGTGATTTTCTAGCCATTTAATGTCCGTAATTCAAATTTGAACTACATCTACATGCAACAGCTAACCATAACGGTTTGAAAAGTCATATTTGTGTACTTGTGTGCAAGTTAATTCCATGTGCAATAAATTATAAGGAATTTTCAAACATATTTGTCTCACGACATGGACACATGCATATGTATGCATGGAGTGCCATGGCATTTTAATTCCAAAAAATTAAAAATAATCAGAAACACATGAAACCTTGGTTGATGTAATGTCATGCCACCAAGATGATTTGGTAAAAAATTGGGCATGTTTGACGAAAGTTTGGACACACACCCCTCACAAACCGGAGTAACTCACTAGAAGGCTCATGGTTCCGAGAGAGAACAATGCATGTTTGATGACGAACGGGAGATAGCTTCCTCTTACGGCCTTTAAATTTTTTCTATGTTTAACGTGCACTACGACAACTATAATGTGAAAATTTGTAAAATTTTAGGGGTCATTCGACCTTTTAAAGACATTTAAGTGATTTTCTAGCCATTTAATGACCGTAATTCAAATTTTAACTACATCTACATGCAACGCCTAACCATAACGGTTTGAAAAATCATATTTGTGTACTTGTGTGCGATTTAATTCCATGTGCAGTAAATTAGAAGGAATTTTCAAACATATTGGTCTCACGACATGGACACATGCATATGTATGCATGGAGTGCCATGGCATTTTAATTCCAAAATTTTAAAAATGATCAAAAACACATGAAACCTTGCTTGATGTAATGTCATGCCACCAAGATGATGTGGTAAAAAACGGCATGTTTGAGGAAAGTTTGGACACACACCCCTCACAAACTGGAGCAACTCACTAGAAGGCTTGTGGTTCCGAGAGGGAACAATGCATATTTGATGACGAACGGGAGATGGCTTCCTCTTATGGCCTTCAAATTTTTTGTACGTTTAACTTGCACTACTACAACTGTAATGTGAAAATTAGGAAAATTCTACGGGTCATTTGACCTTTTAAAGACATTTAAGTGATTTTCTAGCCATTTAATGACCATAATTCAAATTTGAACTACATTTACATGCAACGGCTAACCATAATGATTTGAAAAATCATATTTTTGTACTTGTGTGCGAGTTAATTCAATGTGCAGTGAATTAGAAGAAATATTCAAACATACTGGTCTCACAGCATGGACACATGCATATGTATGCATGAAGTGCCATGGCATTTTAATTCCAAAAAAATAAAAAACGATTAGAAAAACATGAAACCTTTCTTGATGTAATGTCATGCCACCAAGATGATGTGGTTAAAAAATTGGCATGTTTGACGAAAGTTTGGACACACACCCCTCACAAACCGGAGCAACGCACTAGAAGGCTCGTGGTTCCGAGAGGGAACAATGCATGTTTGATGACGAAAAGGAGATAGCTTCCTCTTACGGTCTTCAATTTTTTTCTATGTTTAACATGCACTACTACAACTGTACTGTGAACATTTGGAAAATTCTAGCAGGCATTTGACCTTTTAAAGACATTTAAGTGACTTTCTAGCCATTTAATGACCGTAATTCAAATTTGAACTACATGTACATGCAACGGCTAACCATAACGGTTTGAAAAATCATATGTGCGTACTTGTGTGCGAGTTAATTCCATGTGCAGTAAAATAGAAGGAATTTTCAAACATATTGGTCTCACGGCATGGGCACATGCATGGAGTGCCATGGCATTTTAATTCCAAAAAAATAAAAAATGATCAGAAAAACATGAAACCTTGGTTGATGTAATGTCATTCCACCAAAATGATATGGTTAAAAAATTGGGCTATTTGACGAAAGTTTGGACACACCCCCTCACAAATCGGAGCAACTCACTAGAAGGTTCGTGGTTCCGAGACGGAACAATGCATGTTCGATGACGAACGGGAGATAGCTTCCTCTTACGGCCTTCAATTTTTTCTGCGTTTAACATGCACTAATACAACTGTCATGTGAAAATTTGGAAATTTTCAAGGGTCATTTGACCTTTTAAAGACATTTAATTGATTTTCTAGTTACTTAATGACTGTAATTCAAATTTGGACTACATCTACATGCAACGGCTAACCATAATGGTTTGAAAAATCATATTTTTGTGTACTTGTGTGCGAGTTAAAAAATCATCAGACGATCTAAATATCTGGTGTTCAAAAAAGAAAATGTAAAGATCTGGCAAGAGAACCGCCCCCCACACGATTGGCACTCTATCTCGCGGCTCGAGGTTTGGTAGCTGAATGGCGGGGATCATTAATCAGACACGGTTCTGTATTGGAAACCATCAGCTATTATGTTCACACACGGATTTTGCTGCGGGAATCGTGTGTAATTCAAACTATAGTACTCATAAATTCCGGCGATCGACGTGTGTGTTGTTCCCGTCGATCTAGATTCTGGCCGCCAATAAATACTACCTTGCTCGCGTCATCTCGCCTGCACTCTCATTTAGATCGGCCCCTCGCTTGCCCTCTCTCTCTCTCTCTCTCAAATCTCTGCCATGGCGCCGCCGGTCTTCCCACGCGTCGACGAGGAGTCACCGCCCCCCGAGGACGCTCACTCGAAGAGCAGCGACGAGGACACCTACGCGCCGCTAGACGAGGTTGCGCCGGACCCCCCAACTTTGGATTGGTTTTGGGGCCAGTACAATCTTTGTGTGTGGAAGTCGGTGCCGCCGGCTGAGAAAGCCAGGTAAGTGGCGTTCAAGAAGGAGATGGCAGAGGAGGAAGCCAGGTACTAGGCGGCCTACGAAGCCCATGACACCACCCGGAAAAAGGAGGCGGCGGAGCTTTGGGGGCGGGCGCGTCCTCGTGCGGAGGAGGTGTACGAAGACTGGTACTTCGCGAGGATGGTCAAAGGCGTTGGGCGCCTTGTCGCTACGTGGAGATGGGCCGATAAGCTCTAGCATGCCACTGACGAGGAGCTCCGGTGGGCACCCAATGAAATGACAAGATCGTTCACGGTCGTCCGCTATCAAGAGGCAGATCGGTATGTCAAGCGCTGCGAGGCGGATTACTGCCTCCGCACTGGGAAGACACCGCACACCAAGGAGCTACTGGCGAGGGGCTGCCGGATACTGGACCCAAGAGGGATTATTAGTTTTAGTATTGTTCGTTTTCAATTTTATGAGTTGTACCTAGTAGTTAACTATCATCACATATATGTGATGATGTTATACATATATATATATATATATATATATATATATATATATATTCTGTGATGAACTAATGAACAATTAATATATATATATATTATGAATTCCATTTTCTATCTGTTTTTGTATAATAATTTGAATCTAGCTGTTATCATCCACATATACAGAATGGAAAGCGTATATACACACATTGAAACAGAACATATAAGAATGGAAAACAGAGTACACACATTGAAACAGAGGAATAAACAGAGCAATACTATGATTGTTGTGAATATATAGCTATCCACGTCGAAACGACTCAACAAAATAAAATGCGTCCATGAGACCATAACCAGCAGCCCTTGGCTACGGTAGCTCTTGGCTCTGCCTGAACTCGTGCAGGCGTTCGTCCAAGCGGTCAACGTGCTCACGGTACATCTGGAGCACGATCTCGAGCTCCAAGTTGGCTATTTCATCGGACATCACCAGCTCGAGGATGCGATGGCTTGATACGTCTCCATCGTGTCTATAATTTTTGATTGTTCCATGCCAATATCCAACAACTTTCATATACTTTTGGCAACTTTTTATACTATTTTTGGGACTAACATCTTGATCTAGTGCCCAGTGTCAGTTCCTGTTTGTTGCATGTTTTTTGTTTCGTAGAAAATCCATATCAAACGGAGTCCAAATGGGATAAATACCCGAGGGGGCCACGAGGCAGGGGGCGCGCCCCAGGGGGTCAGGCACGCCCTGGGCCCTCGTGGCCACCCCATAAGGAGATTGCTTCCCTTCTTTCTCCGCAATAAAGCTCATATCTGGATAAAAATTGTGTCCAAAATTCAGCCCAATCAGAGTTACGGATCTCCGGGAATTTCAGAAATGGTGAAAGGGCAGAATCAGGAACGCAGAAACAGAGAGAGACAGAGAGACATATCCAATCTCGGAGGGGCTCTCGCCCCTCCCATTCCATGGAGACCAAGGACCAGAGGGGAAACCCTTCTCCCATCCAGGGAGAAGGTCAAGGAAGAAGAAGAAGAAGGGGGCTCTCTCCCCCTCTCTTCCGGTGGCGCCGGAACGCCGCCGGGGCCATCATCATCACCGCAATCTACACCAACAACTTCACCGCCATCATCACCAACTCTTCCACCCTCTATGCAGCAGTGTAACCCCTATTTTACCCGCTGTAATCTCTACTTAAACATGGTGCTCAACACTATATATTATTTCCCAATGATGTATGTCTATCCTATGATGTTTGAGTAGATCCGTTTTGTCCTATGGGGTTAATTGATGATCGTGATTGGTCTGACTTGCATGTTTTATTATTGGTTTTGTCCTATGGTGCTCTCTGTGTCGCGCAACCATGAGGGATCCCCGCTGTAGGGTTTGCAATATGTTCATGATTTGCTTATGGTGGGTGGCGTGAGTGACAGAAGCACAGACCTGAGTAAGTAGGTTGTTTGTGTATGGGAGTAAAGAGGACTTGGTGCTTTAATGCCATGGTTGGGTATTACCTTAATGATCTTTAGTAGTTGCGGATGCTTGCTAGAGTTCCAATCGTAAGTGCATATGATCCAAGAAGAGAAAGTATGTTAGCTTATGCCTCTCCCTCAAATAAATTTGCAATAATGATTATCGGTCTAGTTATCGATTGCCTAGGGACAAATAACTTTCTTGTGTGACAACAAGCTCTCTACTAAAACTAACTTAGTTGTGTATTTATCTAAACAGCCCCTACTTTTTATTTAGACACTCTTTATTATCTGGCAAACCTATCCAAAAACACCTACAAAGTACTTCTAGTTTCATACTTGTTCTAGGTAAATCGAATGTTAAGCGTGCGTAGAGTTGTATCAATGGTCGATAGAACTTGAGGAATATTTGTTCTACCTTTAGCTTCTCGTTGGGTTCGACACTCTTACTTATTGAAAGAGGCTACAATTGATCCCCTATACTTGTGGGTTATCACGGCCATGTTCCTCTACTGCGCCCAGGTGGACACCTGGGCCAAGGAGGCGGTCGAGCCTACCGACCAATGCGTTGGCATCAAGCGGGCCGCGGACAAGGCGAACGGCGCGACCCATGCAAACGGTGCGGTGGGCGTCTGGTGCAAGTATGGCGCGGCCAGCCTCTGGTGCAAGTACAGAGCAGAGGGCCTCTGCCCTGGCGAGGAATGGGGGTACTGACGGGACGTGTACCTAGCTATGACACCTTGTCGACAGCATGCAAGCACCGATGGATCCGCTCTTGCTGTGCGGCGCGCCGCGCCTCTCGCTCTGCGGCACTCCAACGGTCTCACCGTGCGGTGAGCCATAGCCTATCGGCGTGGACGCGCCTAGCTTGCTCTGCGGCGCGCCATCGATCATGTTGTGTGGCGAGCTGCAGCTTATCGACGCTGACATGCCTATCTTGTGTTGGGGAATGTAGCATGCAATTTCAAAAATATTCCTATGATCACGCAAGATCTATCTATAAGATGCATAGCAACAACAAGGGGAGCGTGTGTCCACGTACCCTCGTAGACTGAAAGCGGAAGTGTTAGTTTAACGCGGTTGATGTAGTTGAACGTCTTCACGATCCAACCAATCTTAGTACCGAACGTATGGCACCTCCGAGTTCAACACACATTTAGCTCGATGACATCCCTCGAACTCTTAATCCAGCAGAGGTCAAGGGAGAGTTTTGTCAGAACGACAGTGTAGTGACAGTGATGGTATCCACGCAGGGCTTCGCCTAAGCACTACGTGAATATGACCAGAGGAATAAACCATGGAGAGAGACGCCGCACACGGCTTGGAAATTGATGTGTCTCCAAGGGGTGCCCTGCCCACGTATATAAAGGAGGGAGAGGGAAGAGGCCGGCCCTAGGGGGCGCCATAAGGGGGGAGTCCTACTAGGACTCCTAGTCCTAGTAGGATTCGTCACCCCTTCTTTTCCTTCTCATGGAGGTGGAAAGGGGGAGGAGAGGGAGTAGGAGAAGTAAAGGGGGGGGGGGTGGTTGTCGGTGTCAAAACCGGTGGATCTCGGGTAGGGGGTCCCGAACTGTGCGTCTAAGGTCGATGGTAACAGGAGACAGGGGACACAATGTTTACCCTGGTTCGGGCCCTCTCTATGGAGGTAACACCCTACTTCCTACTTGATTGATCTTGATGAATATAAGTATTACAAGAGTTGATCTACCACAAGATCGTAATGTCTAAACCCTACAAGTCTAGCCTGTCTGACTATGATTATGAGGATATATCTCTACGGACCTGGCCCTCTGGTTTATATAGACACCGGAGGGATCTAGGGTTACATAAGGTCGGTTACAGAGAAAGGAATCTTCATATTTGGGTGCCAAGCTTGCCTTCCACATCAAGGAGAGTCCCATCCAGACACGGGTAGAGTCTTCGTTCTTCGTATCTTCATAGCCCATCAATCCAGCCCATGCCTAATAGGCCGGAAGCCCGAGGACCCCTTAGTCTGGGACTCTCTCAGTAGCCCCTGAAGCAGGCTTCAATGACAAGGTGTCCGGCGCGCAAATTGTCTTCGGCATTGCAAGGCGGGTTCCCCTTTCCGAATACTCCAAGATAGTCTTTGAACGTAATGAACGTGTCCGGAACTGCAACACAAGTACCACACACAACCATAGAGAATATAATATTGCACGAGTCCAATCCGCTAACAACTTTTTGTAATGTGACATCATGTCTGCTTGGTCATCATTTCGAACCGTTTTCCGTCTGCCGTTCCATGTTTCGAGACGCGGTTTTCATAGGCACGTCTTGTCGAAGCAGAGATCGTGTCCCCTCATTGTGAGATTCTCATCAATACGGGCGTGGGTAATCTAACCGTGCCATTTACACAACCATTGGGAACAGGTGAGTTTTTAGGTGAGTGGGGAGGCACTTGATATTCACTGCCTTCATAAGGAGATAAGGATTCCCTTTTCTTCACCCACGCCTTCTCTCTTTCTCTGCCCTTCCATTCTCGAGCTCCAGCGCCCAAGTCCTCATTCTTTCTGCCTCAAGGAAACACTCAACCATGTCCGGATCTGGAGGGCAAGGCAAGTGGATGGCCTCCTTCGTTAGGGAGAAGGACATCAATAGGCTTTGGGAGGCCGGGTATCTGGCGAAATAAATCGCCCACCGGCTTCCAGCCAAGGGGCAAATCGTCCCCACCCTGAAACCCAACAAGAGGGTGGTGTTCATCCCTCATTTCGTCCGTGGGTTAGGGTTTCCTCTCCACCCTTTCGTCCGCGGTCTTATGTTCTATTACAGGCTAGACTTTCATGACCTAGCCCCGAATTCTTTTCTCAGCATTCATTGTCGTGTGTGAGGCCTTCCTCTGCATCCAACCCCACTTCGAACTGTGGATCAAGATTTTCAATGTGAACCCGAAGGTGGTGGATGGCCAGCACGCGGAGTGCGGAAGCGCCATGGTGAGCAAGTTGCCCAATGTCACATAGCCCAAGGGTACTTTTGTGGAGACCATCAAGGAGTGGCAGAAACTGTGGTCCTATATCACAAAGCCTCGCGACGCCACCTAGGCCGCGGCCTCCGAATTCAAGTCCGGAGCTCTAATGCGGCTCACCTCCTAGATAGAGAAGGGCTCAAACTAGTCTTCATCGGACGAGTTGATAGCGCTGCAAACACGCATTCAAAGCATGGTGGATAAAAACATCAAGCTCGTCGTCATAACCCAGGTGATGCTGGTTTGCCGGATCCTCCCATGCCAAAGCCGAAGCTGCCCCTTATGGGAATTCGACCCGAAGAAGCACCAAACCTTGGAAAGGCTCTTCGATACCACTCATGAAGATGCCTGGAAGTTGCTCTTTAAGGGCAACGAGACGCCGCCAGCCATAGACTCAGACCACGGGCACGATATTACCCATTCTGCCAATGCAGTAAGCCTTTCACGTCTCCAGACGCATCCTCTACTTGCTTGTTTCAAGGAGGATATCTAAACTTTATTTTTTTAGCTATGGATGGAGGGGGCGGAGCGGATTCAATGTTTGGCTCCGCTGCCCGAGGAACCAGTCATCCCGCTCCTGGCAAAGATGCTGGTGCCGGCGCCCTACAAGGCGCCGGAGAAGAAGGTCAAGAAGAAGGCCAGGGGGGTCCGGAGTGGCCCCTGCCGCAAGGGAGCTTCAGACGTGTCATCCGAAGACAAGACACACTCCTCCACCGCCGAAGACGATGACGAGGAGGAGGAAGAAAGAACCTCTCCCCTGATGGGGGAGGAATAAGAGGGCAGCCTCCACAAATCTGGAGCCGGAGGCGCCCAAGAGGGGGAAGGGTCCCCTTGCAGATAATGTCGGCGTTCTGGGAATGGGGGTCCCTAGACTTGCCTGCCTGTGGCCCACGGCATGGCTCTGCAAGCGGGGCAGTATGGCCCATCTTCACCAACAAGTATTCAAGACCCTCGCAAGGGGCCAAGGCTCACGAGGTAGACGACACAAGACCTCCTCGGGAGTGGCCTCACCAGGCTGGCTCGCGAGGGGCGGAGAGATCAAGGCAAGGCGAACCTCACGAGGTTCCAATGACATGATCCATGACGATCGAGACCAGGCGGGTGCCAGCGCGCACAGTGTCCTTGTTTCCTCTTTGGTGCTAAGGAGGCAAGCGTAGGCGATGAGTTCCGAGGAATCAGGAAAACGTTTCCATATCGGTGCAACGAGACCAAGACCAGTAGGACGGCAGGACGGAGGTCACCGTGGAGCCCAAGGCGGCGTCACCACCAGAGCCTTTGGCAGGCGAAGATTGCTTTTGTTAGGATAAGTTGTACTAGTTGTCCCCTTTCAAATTAGTCGTTGTTGGCTCCCTTCCCGCTCAATATTTGGGGAGAGGACCAGGGTCTCTATAAAAATAGGACTAGCCACCACCATATCTAGGGGATCGACCTCATCTTGGATCGACCTCATCTGGGATCGACCTCATCTTGGATCGACCTCATCTGGGATCGACCTCATCTTGGATCGGAGCCCTTCCATCCTTAGCCTCACACCCACCAAGCACAATAACACATCACCTCAGGAGGCTGTTCTTCCCCTTGTACTTTTCATCATTAGCCCAAGCGGCAATCCACCACACCACATTGGAGTAGGGTATTACACCACAACGGTGGCCCGAACCATTATAAATCTTGTGTCCCTTGTGTTGCGAGTTCGTCGAGTTAGCCTTAGAGATCGTGGCGAGGTTGAGGGCATGATCGGTGAGCGAGAGATCTTCCCGCGCACCCCACTGTTTGAACCTTAAAGGTTTTGCCGGAACCAGAGATCCGACATTTGGTGTGCCAGGTAGGGGTGCGCAGAAAGCCTTCTTCTTCATCGACCCACGCTTCATCACTCCACCAATCTCATGGCCGATGCTCGCCGAGCTCGCGCTGAGTGCCGGGTCGCCCTCGTTACCCACGTTGATCAGACGGCTCCCGTCGGCGGGCCTCCCCGTCGGTCTCCGTCACCCACCGTCACCGGTCCGGCGGCAAACGAGCAGCAAGCCTCTTCGCTGCATCCATCCATGCGCCGGGATGGCCACACCGCCACCCCGTCATTGACTCCGGTCGACTCATCATCTCACGCTCACTGTGCCCCCACGGACGCGCAGGACACGCTGCTCATGGCACGCGAGCTCCTGCGCTACCGTTCGATCGATGACCTCTACGAGGACTGGCTGGACCGCATTGCCGAGCTCGTCAGCACCGCAAGAGGCTCTCCCACACCGTCCCTCTCGCTACCTCGCCCTCCTCCAGCTACGGGCGACATCGCTCACGGAGCGCCTCCGCCTCCTCCATAACAAGATGGCACCCTTGCGCCGAGGCGTGCGGCTCAGGGAGCACCTCAGCCTCTCGCACGCCAAGGCGACGTCCTCGCTCCAAGATGCGCGGTCCAGCGGCGCGACCCACCGCACCATGTGCCAGCGCACGAGGAAAGAAGCTGTCAAGAGATTCCTCGTCCCCAAGGAAGTGCTCCACCACTCCCAGCTCCGCTACGCCAGGATTGCTAGCTGCGACAGGGCCATGCGCCACGTGCCACGGTGACGCAGGGGCACCACGACCAGGCTCCAGCTCCAAGGCGGGCCCCGGTGACCACTGCGGGCTGCCGTGCCTTCACCCCCGAGCTACGTAGTGTCGCCTGGCCGGGCAAGTTCAAGACAGACCTGCCTCCATGCTCTGATGGCACCCCCAACCCCCCAGAGTTCTTGCAGCTCTACGAGCTAAGCATCGAGGCGGCCAACGGCGACGAGAAAGTCATGGGGAACTAGTTCCCCATGGCACTCAAGGACGACGCTCGTTCATGGCTCCTGAACCTGCCTCCGGGCTTTATCTCCTCCTGGGATGAGATGCGCGACCGTTTCATCACCATGTTCCAGGGCACTCGCGACCGCCCCCCGGCCGTGGGTGACCTGCACCGCGTCAAGTAACAACCAGGGGAGACCCTCCAAAAGAAAATCCAGCGCTTCAACAACGTTCGTCTCAAGATCCCCAAGGTGACGGACGAGGCCATCATCTCTGCATTCTCCGATGGTGTCCGCGACATCAAGATGAAGGAGGAGCTCGCCATCCATGAGGAGTTGTGCACATCCCTGGAGCTGTTCAACCTGGTGACCAAGTGCGCAAGGGCTGAGGAAGGGCGCCTTTCCCTTCTCGAGCTCCCGGCTGCCGACCCGGAGGAGAAGAAAACCAAGGCCAAGGACGTGAAGCGCAAGGGAGTGGCCGTACTCGTGGCAGAGCCAGACACGAAGCGTGGCAGGGACCAGCCTGAGTCATTCAAGGGTAGCCGACCGTTCCGCGCCTTCCACAATGTACATAGCCACAACACCAATGATTGCCAAGAGCTCAGAGCCATGCGCGACAGACGCTTCGGTCGACACCCCGAGCGCAATGACCGAGGCTACGGCCGAGGAGAAAGACGAGGCAGAGGACGCTGGGACAACCGGGGCCCATGCCAGGAGTGGCGCGACCGGCCTCATGAGGAACGCTGGCAGGATCAGCCTCGCGAAGGTGCCTAGAGGGATCAGCCTCGCGAGGACCGTCCTCAGGGCAATGCTGGGCTTCCTCCACTGCCACCACCAAGAAGGAATGCCGACCGGCACCAAGACGAGGGGGCTGGGGAATTCCAGGAGTCGCGTGCTATCGCCTGCATCTTGGGCAGAGCTCAAGCCCCAGCCTCACAATGTATCTTCAAGCAGTTTGCTCGCGAGGTGAGCGCAGTTCTTCCCAAGCTCGAAGCTACACGCCCGCTCAGGTGGTCCAAGTGCGCTATTACCTTCAGCTCGATAGACCAGCTCAAGTGCGTTGCCACCGCCGACGCTCTCCCAATGCTTTGTTCACCCGTCATCAGCAACGTGCAAGTCACCAAGAACCTCATCGACGGTGGCGCGGGGCTCAACGTCCTATCCATCGAGACGTTATACAACCTTCAAGTGCCATACGATCAGCTTTAGCCCACTAAGCCCTTCTCGGGCATGACTGACGGCTCCACCACACCGATAGGTCAGGTCCGCTTCCTAGTCACCTTTGGAGAACGCAAGAACTACCGCATCGAGCTCATCGACTTCGACGTCGCCCACATTCGTCTGTCGTACAATGCCATCCTCGGGTATCCAGCCCTGGCCAAGTTCACGGCAGTGACACACCAGGGCTACAACGTCCTCAAGATGCCAGGGAGCGGTGGAATCATCATAGCCCCCTGCGAAGAAAGAGATGCAGTGTGCTCCCTCGAGTGTGCCTTACAAGCAGCGTCAATCGAAGACCCCGACAACAATGCAGCTCGGTACCGTCCTGAGGTCGTCCCCAAGAAGAAGAAGCAGCTACTCCATGACGGACCTCGGGAGGGCGGCGCCACAAGTGGTACCTCGTCAGGATCGGCGCCCGCACCTGGGGTGCCTCCCTCTGTCGCATAGGAAGGCGCGCCCGGATCCCTCCTCGGGCAGGGCTCGGGGGCTCTTTTCTGGAGGGCCTCAGACATTGCCAACATTACGAGGGAGGCGCTCAGGCACCACTTGGAGGCGTGCTTCGTGGCACGTCTCCCTCAGGAGGACACTGTGCAAGGAGCGCCCGGCACTCAGGAGTTCATTACCAAGGTATCTCAAGAGCTTCAGGAAGCAAGAGCAATACGCGGTGACTGCCGCCCACCTGGCGTTGCTCCCCACCCAAGCGAGGGTGGTGAGGTGCGCGTCTGCATCGACATACCAGGGCTCAACCAGGCCGCATCTCAGGAGCGCTTCTAGCCTTCGCGTGTCGGGCGCTGCGAAGGTCCACCTCACAGCTACGTTCGCATGCCGTTTGGTCTGCCGAGCGTGGCTGCTGCCTTCCAGCGCAACCTGTGAAGCGTCATGATGGGTCAGGAGGCCAGGCACCACGTAGTCCTGGTGGAGATGGCGACGGTCCTCAAGGAACCGCCTGGACCCCCAGAGCCTCCCGAGGCTCAGGGCCCCAGTGGCTCGTGGGGAGCAACCCCTTCGTCGTGTACCTTCAGCTGCCTCAACACCCCTTCATCAACGGAACCAGGTGACACTTTCCAAGTTTATTTAGCTGGGAGCACCCCCAGGGATGCATCATTCCGAGGCCGTGTGGTTCTGTCCCTGTGGCATGTATCCCTTCTTTTTTATGTCTTTAGCTTACCTCGCTGGGGGCGCCCCTCGGGCTGCATCATCCCCAAGCCGCTCGGGCCTAACCCAATGCCACGTATCATTCATGCATTTACCTGAGCTAGTTTGCCTTCCATGCTTAATCTATCTATGACTATCACCTGCTTGATTGTCGCCCACCGCGGGAGCCACGTGCCGGTCGTCTTTCTTCAGGACCCTTCACGTGAGAGGGTTAGGCACGGCGTCTATGCTCGGGCCCGTCCCTGCAGCATTGATAAATCCAACGGCTGAGCTCTATCTAGCGGGTTGGCCCTATTCACGTCACCTCCTGGGGTCGTTGGTGCTTGGCTTTCTCACACGATAACCTCAGGAGATTCATTCGGCACAGGTTGTCTGACCACCTCGCAGGACCAACACAGCGAACAACAATCAAGACCAGGCGCAACCTACCTTGAGGTAGGGCCTTGTGAGTCCCGCGCTGGCTCACGAGTGCCCAGACACACCTCGTCTAGCCTTGTCATGCAAGCCACGTGTCAGGGCGGGGATGTACATGGCCCGGGGGCTCTCCGCAGTAGGGAGTCCCCTCCCATGTACCAGTGGAAGCACCATGCTCCGCGCTGGAGTCGACACTGCCGAAGAGCGGCTATGCCCGTGCAAGTGCGGAAGCGCCATGGTCCATCCTGGTGATAAACAACTGAGGGCGGCCTCACGGCCGTATCAACCTCAGGGAGCCTCCGTGCTTGGTGTCTGGCCTCATCGCAACACCTCCCCTCGGGAGAGCCGCGCGAGGGGGCTGGGCACGGGGGCTGCGCTCGGGTCACGCCCAAGCGTACACCACCCCGCCAGGTCCCTCAGACCTGGTCGCCGCGTGCCCTCCCAAGTGGAGCCAAGGTATGAAGGTCGTTTGAACGTCAAGGGGGACTCCTGAGCATCGCGACTCAGGAGCCTAAATAACCACATAGCCCCTCACTCCTTGGTCCGCCCTGGTGATCCGGTCGGCCCAACGGCGGCTGAGGTATGCGCGGGGTCGGGCTATGCCGACATAGAACGTAAAGCAAATGGAAGGAAATCACAAAATCTCAAAGCAAATATTACAAGACATATTGTTCTCCAAATATCAAACACAAGTTTAAACGCCTCCACGAGGCACACTACATGCCGCAGGAGTTTCAACAGGAAAGAAGCCGCAAGCCAGTCATCCCTAGATACTGTCGGCACCCGCAAGAGGCGCACCTCCTGGGTGGCGTCGCCTTCACCTGCACCACTGGTTGAAGGCTCAGGGGCAAAGCCATCAAACTTCTTCAGCAAGGCTTCCACCTGATCTTTCAGGGCTGCGGCGACGGCTGTGCAGTGTTCATCTGCCACGGGCTCCAGCAGCTCGTCAAGGCGGGCGGCAGTATCGCGAAGATGGAGGTGGCTGAAGACGCGCGTTAGCGCGGCTGAAGAAAGGACATGAGCCTCTTCCTCTGCCATGGGGCCGATGCCGCGCATGACTTCCTCAAGCACCTCGACCAAGTAGGGAAGCAACTGGGCGGGGCCGTCTTCATTGGTGGCCAACGGATTCTCCAAGCCCTTCTCATAGAGTGACTTCAGAGCCTCATGGGACTTCTTCTCAAGAAGCGCGAAGGCCGCGCGGTCCTCGGCCAGAACCTTCGTCTTGGCGTCGAGTTTGGCCTTCTCAGCCTGCACCTTTTACTCCAGCTCCTCTAGCCGGCCGCACTCAGTGGCCTGCGCCTACGCCAGCTGCTCCAGCTCGGCATCGTGACCCTTGACGGCGTCCTCCCGGGCCTTCATCCTCTCTTCCTTCGCCTTACGGCCACGGGCATCTTCGGCACGCTCTTCACGCAGGATCTTCAGCTCGGCCTCCAGCACCCGGCAGTGACCTTGGGCGGCCTCGGTGTCCTTCAGCGCCGCCTCGCGAGCAACTGCTGCCTGAGTTGTGGCTCGTTTCTCCCCCTCAGAGGTCGCCGCGACCTGGCTCAGCGCTGCCCGAACGGACACGTCAGAATGAAGCCAACCAGAGACCAGCTCCATGCGCCCAGCCGCCAGGAGGGGTTCGGCACTCTGGAGATCTTCTCGCAGCCGGGCCATCTTAGAAAGGGCCCGGTCCAGGACGTTAGAAGAAGCAGAGGAACCTGGGGCTGGCGACACGGCATAAGGAGGAGGAAGAGGCGTTGTTGTCACCATGGCCTGGGAGGCAGGAAGCTCCTGAGCCTCTTGGACCTCAGCACCCGAGCCGGACTCTGGCATCTCTCAAGTCAGCAGGGCCTTGGGGGCTGACTTCTCCCGAGGATGCTCCACCCAGCCTCATGAGGATGATCGGGCTGGAGATGCACGAGCGCCGTCCCCACCTTTGCTCATGGAGAGGGGCGCGGCCGCAGGAGGCGACCTGGGCTCAAGCAGCGCCACCTCGCTCTCCCTTCTCCTCTTCACCACAGGTGTCGGCCTAGTTACGCAACAAGGAAGAAGAGTCAAAACAAGCATCCGCAGCAAAACAAGGCAAGAAGGGAACACTTACTGATCCACTATGGCGTAGTCCCTCCGCGTCGGGAGCCTGAAGCCGGAGAGCTTCGTGACCCGTGGCGTGGGTGCGCCAGCCCCGGAAGCAGAAGCAGGAGCGGCGGCTGAGCCGGAAGCAGCTCCAGGCGGCGCCAGAACAGAAGCAACATCTTGGGAGATCAGCGCCGATCAGTCCCTCATCGGGATTACAGGCGGCTCTCCCTTCTCCGGGCGAGCGTCAGCCTTGTCGTCGTCAGGAAGGGTGCGGAGGATGTCAGCTTTGCTCAAGCGGGAGGTCTCCCCCGTCTCTTAAGGGGTCACCTCCGAGTCTTCCTCCTCCTCCTCCTCTTCCTCCCCGCGGGACTCACCAGAAGACAGCTCCACCTGCGTCGGCGCCGTAGGGGCCCTGGCGGGCGCCAGCGGCACCAGCCTGCGCCCATCGAAGGTCGGCCTGGCGGCCAAGACCTGCGCCCCGTCCTTGCGGTGGAACAAGGGAGTGAAGACATTCGGCGGGTACTCCTGGTCGTCCCCAACCAGGAGGTGGAGAGCCACAGCCAGCTCATCATTGGACAAGGCTTTCGGGCTCAGGAAAACCTCGTCCTCTTCGTTCCCAAGCTCCCACAAGGGGCGCGTACGCGCCTGAAGCGGGGCTACGCGCAGCATCTGGAATTCCCTCAGGAGCATGGCCCCTGTCACTATTGCCGCCTTCGCGTTGCCCGGCTTCAGGTCGGTGTTCATATGCTCCAGCACCAACGTCGCCCGCTCATCAGTGAGCTTAGCGCGAGACCACCCCTTGTTGGACTGGGGCATCTCTGTCGGCAGCATCAAGAGTGGGTGGACGCACTTGGCATCCATCATGGCCCACTTGCTCCTGAAGCCATCAGCCTTCTTCCCCATCTTCGAGATTGAGTTGGCCTTGCCGGCCGCGATAAAATTGGCACACCCGAAGGTATGACCCTCGTTGATGCGGAGGAAGAAGAAGTGACGCAGTAGGGCCATAGGCGACATCACGCCGAGGGACGCCTCGTAGTAGTAGGCGAAGATCGACAAGAGGAGGATGGAGTTGCGATGAAGGTGCAGCGCCTGCAGTCCGTAGTGGCCAAGGACCTCGTAGAAGAAGTCAGACAGGGGGGAATGATACGTCTCCAACGTATCTACTTTTCCAAACATTTTTGCCCTTGTCTTGGACTCTAACTTGCAAGATTTGAATGGAACTAACCCGGACTGACGCTGTATTCAGCAGAATTACCATGGTGTTATTTATGTGCAGGAGCAAACGTTCTCGGAATGACCTAAAACTTCACGAAGCCACTTTTCAGAAAATAAGAAAAATACCTGCCAAAGATGAAGGCCAGGGGGCCCACCGTCTCTCCACGAGGGTGGTGGGCGCGCCTGCCCCCCTAGGGCGCGCCCCCTACCTCGTGGGCCCCATGTTGCCTCTCCGACTCCAACTCCACCTCCATATATTGAGTTTTTTTGACTATACACAGTAGGGCAAAACCCCACTGCAATTTTTATAACTTATAAAAGAGAGTACAAACATGCAAGGCTTGAGATAAGCCCAGAAGAAAAGTGAAAAGTAATCTAAAAAATCCAACAAAAAAATTACAGGACTAGACTGTCCAACCAGGAAGTGAAAGCAGATGAAAACTTCTCCTTAATTCTAAATTTGAGAAGGTGTAGCTCTGAGAGGAAGATGAATTTCCATCTATCAAGGCTGGTAGGAATGTTATTGAAAATCTTATCATTCCTGATTATCCAAATGGCCCATGAGGCAATGATAATGATCTCCATAGAAAAAGGTTGTTGTAGATTGTCTCTTATGTCTGGAATGGCTTCCATGATGGTTATGTTTCTCTGTCTGTTAGGGCATAGGATATCCCAGCAAGCAGAAGCAAAAGGGCAGGTCCAAACTAGGTGTTGTAAAGTTTCTTCCTACTGACAGTTGAGAGTAGCACAGTTATAGGTGTCAAGATGAAAAGTTTTCCTTCTTAGCAGATTCCTGGTATTGAGTCTGTCATGCAGAAGTCTCCAAAAGAAGACCTTGTGTTTTGGCTGAGCTGAACTTTTCCAGATCCAGTTGAACTGAGCTGGTACAATTTTTACACCTATCAGAATTTTGTATGATTTTTCCACAGAGAATATATTATTTCCCCACATATAACTCCAAGAGTCCAGATGTTCAAAAAATACAGATCCTCTTAAGTTGTCACAAATCTCTTCCATCAGCTCAAATTCCAGAAAAGCTTCCTGGGTAAGTGGTAGGTGAAATAAGTCTTCCAAGTATTCAAACATAAGGACATGTTGCACTGAAATGTTTTGATCTCTAACAAAGGAATACAGATGAGGGAAAAATTGATTCAGACAAGCAGAGTGCTAGAGGTCAGACCAAAACAGAGCAGATTTACCATCTCCAATTGTGCATCTTGCCATGGATATGTAACTATCAATGAGCCTCAAGTTACACTTCCACCAGAAGGAACCTTCCCATTTTTGTCCTGGGAGGATGCCATTGTCATAATAAGCCTCCCAAATGAGGTTGACCCAAGGGATATTTTCCCTATTGTAGAATTTGTGTAGGTTTTTGAGCAGAAGGGCTTGGTTTTGCACAAAGATGTTCATCACTCCTGGGCCACCCTGATTTTTGGGTCTACACACAGTGGACCAAGCCACCATAGCAGGCATGTGATCCTCCAAGTCTGGACCTCTCAAAGACAATGTCTCAAGTATTTGTTAACCTGGTTTTTGATGGTGATAGGAACATCAAGGCAACCCATGAAATATATACTAAGAGAATTGAGCACTGACTTGACCAGAAGCAACCTGCCAGCAAGAGTCATAAAAGAGGATAGGCCCACCAATTTTTTTGCAATTCTGCTTACTAGAGGCAAACACTGTTCCACTGTTGCTTTTAGGGGCCCTAATGGCATGCCTAAGTAGGTAAAGGGGAATGATCCCTTCAAACAGTTCAAAGTGCCAGTCAAAATTTCCATTTTTTCATCACTCACATTGATTGGAATGAGATTTGATTTACTGTAGTTGACCTTTAGCCCAGTAGCATCTGCAAAGGTGTGAAGCAGGGCTTTAAGACAATGGAGTTGTGGGGCATCAGCTTGCATGAGAATCAGAGTATCATCTGCATACTGTACTATGGGAAAATCAGGACATTCCTGCACTTGCAAAGGAGGTGTGAGAAGACCCAAATTCATAGCTTTGTTCATGATTGACTGAAGGAGGTTTGCAGCCAGCACAAAAAGGAGAGGAGACAGGGGATCCCCTTGCCTTACACCTCTCAGACAGTAAAACTTTTTCCAAGGAATACCATTGAGAATCACTTGTGATGAAGCAGAGGTAAATAGCATTTTAATCCAGCCAATCCATCTTTCACCAAACCCCTTTGCTCTGAGGATGTCAGTGATTGTAGAGTGTTCAATGAGGTCAAATGCCCTTTCAAAATCTAGTTTCAGCACAACAATTTCCTCCTTGGACTTGTGGCATTGATGCAAGTACTCATAGGCCCAGCCTAGACAGTCATGGATAGCTCTTTCTTTTAGGAAACCATACTGATTTGTATGGACCATTTTGAGGATCACCTTTTGTAGCCTATTTGCAGGCAATTTGGTAATGAGCTTGAGACAACAGTTTAGCAAAGATATAGGCCTGAAATCGTTTGCAGTAATTGGAGAGGGCCCCTTGGGAACCAGAGTTAAGGAAGAGGTGTTGATACTCTCTAGAGAAATTTGCCCAGCATAGAACTCATGAATCATTCTAATGACATCAGGCTTTATGATATCCCAGCAGCTCTTAAAGAATTCATTGTTAAATCCATCAGGTCCAGGAGACTTGTATGATGGCAAGTGTTTGACAACCTCATTGATTTCTTCCTCAGAGAAAGAAATTCCTAGCTATTCAAAGTCTGAATAACTAGCTTGGTGTTGCAGCAGAGAAGATAAATCAAAGTGCATAGTGGTTTGCTGAGACTGCCCTAATCTGTTCTTGAAGGCTATCGGTGTCAAAACTGGCAGATCTCGGGTAGGGGGTCCCGAACTGTGCGTCTAGGCCGGATGGTAACAGGAGGCAGGGGACACGAAGTTTTACCCAGGTTCGGGCCCTCTTGATGGAGGTAAAACCCTACGTCCTGCTTGATTAATATTGATGATATGGGTATTACAAGAGTTGATCTACCACGAGATCAAAGAGGCTAAACCCTAGAAGCTAGCCTATGGTATGATTGTTGACGTGTATGTTGTCCTACGGACTAAAACCCTCCGGTTTATATAGACACCGGAGAGGGTTAGGGTTACATAAAGTCGGTTACAATGGTAGGAGACCTGAACATCCGTATCTTCAAGCTTGCCTTCCACGCCAAGGAAAGTCCCTTCCGGACGCGGGACGGAGTCTTCAATCTTGTATCTTCATAGTCCAGGAGTCCGGCTGAAGGTATAGTTCGGCTATCCGAACACCCCCTAATCCAGGACTCCCTCAGTAGCCCCCGAACCAGGCTTCAATGACGATGAGTCCGGCGCGCAGATTGTCTTCGGCATTGCAAGGCGGGTTCTCCTCCAAATTCTGTGTACCTGTTTGAATAAAGTCCGGTTTCTTGTAGATGTTGCGCTCCTTGGCTTCTACGCCCAATAATGGCCGTTTTCCAAGTGTCAAACGAATATGAAAAGTCTGAGTGTTTTTACGTTCACACCCCTAGCCGTGTAAATGAGTTGCCCTTTTTAAGGGGACGAGGATTTAGATCCAATCCACACCTTCTCCCCTCCACGAGTGTTCATCAGAGCGCATCCGACAAAGGTCCATTCCACCATGGCCAGCCGCCGCAACTCCTCCTCTCGCCCTTCTAGCCCTAAGCCTGGATATTGGGAGAGATGTTCTACTCCGCATAGCGAGCTAGTGACGCTTCAGACCAAGGGATTTCTCCCCCCGGCCTATATGGTCCCGGTCCGAGCCGGTCTTGCCGTCTACAACGGCGGAGAGCAAGCAGAGAATGCCCCTAATCCATCCAAAGGAGAGCGGGTGTGCCTTGTTCCTTACTTAATAAGGGGGCTCGGATTTCCCATCCACCCGTTTCTCCGGGGGCTGCTGGAGTTCTACGGCCTCCAGCTACATCATCTCACGCCTGCCTCAGTATTGCATATCGCGGGCTTTGTAGCCCTCTGCGAGCTGTTCTTGGGTATTGAAGCTCATTTCGGACTGTGGAAGGAGCTATTTTGCCTCGTGCCCCGTTCCAAGAAAGGGTCAATGTATCAAGTGGGCGGAGCCGAAGTATGGCGCATCGCCGGGACCGGATATCTGTCCGGAACCCCAAAGAAGGCGTCCGAAGACTGGCCCTCGGAATGGTTCTATATAGAAGACGTCCCGCTGCCGGATCCTGTCCGGATCGGCCTCCCAGAGTTCGATAGTGCTCCTTTAAAGAAGCGCCTAAGCTGGCGTCCACGGAGCCCTCAAAGGGAAAGTGACAGGGACATCGTTTATCTCATGGGCCGAATAAGATTGTTGGCCCATTCCGGACTAACCATGATCGGAGTTATGGCCGAATGCATCATGCGGGGGGTGCAGCCGCTTCAGTACAGAAGCCACCCCATGTGGGATTTCAACGGGGAGGACGACGCCACCCGCTACGGCCGTAAAGGGCCAGATTCAGTTGCCGCTCTATTAAAGATCTTGTCCACTTTGTACAAGGGAGAAGAGGAGGAATTTCTCCGCGTCAACCCACAGGGTGGATTCTCTATGCACAATCCCCCAAGCTGGGTAAGTGGTCGCATTTACTTGCTCATCCGTTTAGTGTTCCCATTGTTAAATACTTAGTCTGATGACTTCAACGCAGGAACTGCGCCGGGCCGTTAAGGACATAAGCAGCCCGCCTCCACAACCCGAGGACTCAGGACGGTCTCTCGACCCGGCCTCTCAAGAGGATCCGGACATATCTGTGGAGCTGATTGATGGAGTGTTCCATCAATTGAGCGAGGACAACGCCTTGGTGGCCATTACGGCCGATTACCCAGGGCTAATCCGAACACCCCAGGTACCTGAGACCGAAGTCCCTGTACCCCGGACAGGGGTCCGTCCACGCGTGTTTAATTTCCTGATTGCAACCGAACTTTGCAGGGGAGGTTTTTGAGGCAGAAGGCCGAACCTGCGGCGACAAACCAACCAGGGGCCGCAGGGCCCCATGGGCAGAAAAGAGGTGCAGTCCGGACCGAGGCATCAGCGCGAAGGTATGGCGCGCCCCTTTATCCCAGTTGTTATACCTTCGAGGAAGACTTGACACTCGTGCCCTTTTCAGGACGAAGAGACCTCGCCGGACTATATCCGGAGAGGCTGCTAATCGCGCCTCCACCAGCCAGGCTCCAAAGCCTGGTCCGGGGGCGGAAGCGAACGCAAGGCGTGTGCCAGACGTTCCTCCGACGGAGGATGCGGATGGGTTATCTGCCACCAACTCAGAGGTGGAAAGTGCCATGAACCACAGGCGTCGCCGGACAATTCTTCGCGACGCTTGCTTCTCCCAAGAGGCATTAGATGCCTTCAATTCGGGAGATGCGCACCTCCGTGCCGCTCAAAATGGTCTAGCCAGAGCCACGGAGCAATATGTAAAAGACATACGGGTAAGAATATTTTGGTAAATATATATGTAGCAGTAGCCCCCGAGACTGAAAACAGTTAGAATAACTGGTTTAAGGATCATTTGAAATGCAGGTTCTTACAGAAAAGAATTCCCTACTGACCCAGGAGCTGGAAGAGTGCAAAGCCCAACTGGAGGCCGCACTAGCCGCGGCAGGGGAGCCTAAGGAGACCCCCTCTGGTAATATACATTTCGAAAGATAAGTATGTGGCGAAGCACGGCTTTTGTGCGAATCTGACAAATAAAATTGCAGATGGCGCCGGATTGAATCCGGAAAGGCAACACCTCGAACGCCAACTAAAGGCTGGTGAGAGGGTGCTGTTAAAGGTGATGGGGGAGAAGAACGTTCTCCAAGATGCCAACACCCGGCTGGGCGTCGAGCTAAAAGATGTTCGTGCCCAGCTGTCAGACTCCGTGAAGGAGAATCAGCGGCTTCGGCGCGGCATATTTAGTAAGTGCTTGAACGAACCTTTTAAAAGAAAGTTCGGCGGTGCCGTTGATTAACAGAGCAATATCCGTAGGTATGTTAACAGGTCGTCCTGCAGAGGAGATGCCCGGTTCTACGGGTGACCTTCTTCCCGAGCTCTTGCAATTGCTCGATCGAGTTCGGCAGGCGATGCGAGGCGTCGCCCAGGTCCTGTGGCCATCCGTCTCCACACCCGAAGGTCTTGGAGAGCTTGCGGAGAAGCTGAGGGGAGCACGGCGGCGCTTCCAGTTGTGGAAGATATCAGCCTGCCGTCAAGGCGCTAGGGAGGCCTGGGCCATGGTGAAGACGCGGTATTCACAGGCCGACCCCAACCATATGGCCGAGGTTGGTCCTGTAGGGCCCGATGGGAAGGAGATCCCTGTGAGCTTAGTATACGGCCAAGTAGAGTTGGCCGCAAAGTATTCCCAGCAGGACTGTAAATTAGACAGCCTGTTAGATGGTATTGAAGAGGAGTACAATCAGTCAAAATGACTATGTAATTTAATTGACATTTATAATGCCTTCTAGCCGGATTGTAGATCATTTGTCATGGCCGACCTTTTCGCTTCAGCCTCGGGACCTGACGGTCCGGAGTGTGTCCGAATTCCCATGCGGTTATATAGGAACCGGGGAATGCGTGGAGACCAGGCGTAGGGGTCATTATGGCGTGAACAGACAAGTGCCCGACTAGTTATGTTATATTACATGGTTAGTAAGAAACATCTTCCAGGGAGAATAGTTCCGTTAGGGGTTCCTTTCCCTGGGAGGCATGCCCTAAAGTGCATGTCCATGCTGCGAAGAGAAACGCAGGAAAAACATCTGGGGGCACGTGGAAAAAATAAAAAAGATCGTCTTTAGTTCACCGACCGAATATTCCCTTAAGAACGCTAGCTTTCGGCTTCACCCAGTCTGAGGTACACGTCCGGCTGACCCGGCAGTAACAATCGCAGAGGTGCTCCCTTTACCGCCTAGCCGAACAATCGGGAACGTAGGGGTAAGCACAGGAGCCAGGCAACCCAGCTTGGCCAAAACTTAAGTCATATCGATGCATATAGTGGTGAATAAAAGGTACACGCGGAAGTTTGACACATGTGTTGGGCGTGAAGCCCGTAGAAATAAGCTTCTGTTGAAAGAAGCCCCCAGGTTTGCTGAGCGCGGATAGCGCGTCACTTTGTGAGCCTCTAAAGGCTATAAGAGGGAAAGAGAGAGAGAAGGAGAGAAATGTAAGACAGAAGGTATATATAAAAAATGGACAGAGTAAGGAGACGAACACAGGATCCGGCGCTAGGCATAGAATCTTCGGAGGCGGGCTGCGTTCCATGGGTTCGGCTCGAGTCGGTTATCCGATGCACTTCGCAGGCGGTACGCACCACCAGTCAGGACTTGGTCGATGATGAAGGGACCTTCCCACTTGGGCTTGAGTTTGTCCTTTTTCTTGTCCGGCAGGCGTAGAACTAATTCGCCAACGTTGTAATTTTTGGCCCGTACTTCTCTGCTTTGGTATCTTCGAGCCTGCTGTTGATAAAATGCGGAACGGGCTTTTGCCACGTCACGCTCCTCCTCTAATGCGTCCAAACTGTCCTGCCGATCGAGCTCGGCTTCTCTTTCTTCGTACATGCGCACTCGAGGTGAGTCATGAATTATGTCGCAAGGCAAAACTGCCTCAGCGCCGTACACCATGAAGAATGGTGTATATCCGGTGGTGCGATTCGGTGTGGTCCGCAGCCCCCAGAGTACGGAGTCGAGCTCCTCTACCCAGTGTGTGTTAGATTCCTTGAGGGATCGTACTAATCTGGGTTTAATGCCGCTCATGATAAGACCGTTTGCACGTTCGACCTGGCCGTTAGTCTGTGGGTGATAGACAGAAGCGTAATCGAGCTTGATGCCCAAGTTTTTGCACCAGAGTTTTACCTCGTCGGCCGTAAAGTTCGTGCCATTATCAGTGATGATGCTGTGGGGGACGCCGTAACGGTGTACAACCCCGGATATGAAGTCTATCACAGGCCCGGATTCAGCCGTCTTAACAGGCTTGGCTTCTATCCATTTGGTGAACTTATCCACCATGACGAGTAGGTATTTGTGCTTGTGGGTTCCGCCTTTAAGGGGTCCAACCATATCAAGCCCCCAGACCGCAAAGGGCCAAGTGATGGGGATAGTTTGGAGGGCGGTGGGTGGCATATGGCTTTGGTTTGCAAAGAGCTGGCAACCGGTGCATCGCTGGACTAAGTCCTGAGCGTCTGCCCGGGCCGTCGGCCAATAAAAACCTGTACGGAAGGCCTTGCTTACCAGAGATCGGGCTGCAGCGTGATGACCGCCGAGTCCGGCATGGATTTCAGCCAAGAGATTCCTCCCCTCCTCTTCGGAGATGTACCTTTGAAGGACTCCGGTAGTGCCTTTCTTATAAAGCTCCCCCTCATGGACTCTGTAGGCTTTGGATCGCCGCACTATGCAGCGTGCCTCATTCTGGTCCTCGGGGAGTACCTGCCTAGTAAGGTAGGCGAGGAATGGTTCCGTCCATGGGGCAATGACGGCCATTATTATGTGGGTTGAAGGTGTTACTTCAATGGCAGAGCCACCGATTGTGTCAGAATGTTCGAAGTCGGGCGGTGCGGTTGGGTCCGGGCTGTTATTGTTTGGATCCCCTTCCCATGCCACGGATGGCTTAAAAAGCCTTTCCACGAAGATGTTGGGGGGGGGGACTACGTCGTGTTTTGCACCGATGCGTGCCAGGACATCTGCCGCCTGATTATTTTCCCGAGCTATATGGTGAAATTCAAGCCCCTCGAACCGAGCTGACATTTTTAGGACGGCGTTGTGGTAAGCTGCCATTTTCTGATCCTTGGCATCGAATTCTCCATTTATTTGGGATATTGCGAGGTTTGAGTCCCCGCGCACCTCTAGGCATTGGATGCCCATGGATACTGCCATCCGGAGACCATGTAGAAGGGCCTCATATTCGGCTGCGTTGTTGGAGTCCGTGTACAGAATCTGTAGTACGTATTGAACTGTGTCTCTTGTGGGGGACGTCAGAACGACACGAACCCCCAGTCCAGCCAACATTTTGGAGCCGCCGAAATGCATGATCCACGTACTCTTTAGGGAGTTCGGCCTCCGTCCATTCTGCGATGAAATCGGCCAAAACTTGTGACTTGATGGCTCGTCGTGGCTTATAAGTTATGTCGAATGGGAGGAGCTCGATGGCCCATTTCGCAATCCGGCCCGTTGCGTCACGGTTGTTGATAATGTCGTTAAGTGGTACTTCCGAGGCTACTGTTATCGAACACTCTTGAAAGTAGTGTCGTAGCTTCCGGGATGCCATGAATGCCGTGTACGCAATCTTTTGATAATGCGGGTACCGTGATTTGCAGGGAGTGAGGACAGTGGACACATAATAGACAGGCCTTTGAAGGGGGAATTTGTGTCCGTCCGCTTCTCGTTCGACGACGAGCACTGCGCTTACAACCTGATGTGTTGCTGCGATGTACAATAGCATTGGTTCGCCGGTGTTTGGCGCGGCCAGGACTGGGTTTGTTGCCAGTATGGCTTTTATTTCGTCGAGTCCGGCCGTGGCTGCGTCCGTCCATTTGAAGTGTTCGGTGCGCCGAAGGAGGCGGTAAAGGGGAAGGGCCTTTTCTCCCAGGCGGGAGATAAAGCGGCTTAGAGCCGCCACACATCCGGTTAACTTTTGTATTTGTTTGAGGTCCTTTGGGATATCCAATTGCGACAGAGCTCGGATCTTGGCTGGATTTGCTTCAATTCCTCTATTGGATACAATGAAGCCCAAGAGCTTTCCGGCTGGGAACGCCGAAAACGCATTTTTCCGGGTTGAGCTTGATGTCGTATGTTCGGAGATTATCAAATGTGAGCCTCAAGTCGTCTACTAGAGATTCAACATGTCTTGTTTTGACGACCACATCATCTACGTATGCCTCCACTGTTTTACCGATCTGGCTTGCCAGACATGTCTGAATCATGCGCTGATATGTTGCGCCGGCGTTTTTGAGCCCGAAGGGCATCGTGTTGAAGCAGAATGGCCCGTATGGTGTGATAAATGCCGTTGCGGCTTGGTCTGATTCTGCCATCTTGATTTGATGGTAGCCAGAATATGCGTCGAGGAAACACAACGAATCGTGTCCTGCGGTGGCATCGATAATTTGATCGATGCGGGGGAGAGGGAAGGGATCCTTTGGGCAAGCCTTGTTGAGGTCTTTAAAATCGACACACAGGCGCCAGGATTTGTCCTTCTTTGGTACCATCACCAGGTTTGCTAGCCAGTCCGGATGTTTTATATCTCTGATGAATCCGGCCTCCAATAGCTTTGCTAGCTCCTCTCCCATAGCCTGTCTCTTAGGTTCGGAAAAACGCCGAAGAGCCTGTTTGACAGGTTTGAATCCTGTTTGGATATTTAAGCTGTGCTCGGCCAGCCTGCGTGGGATTCCTGGCATGTCTGAAGGATGCCAGGCGAAAATGTCCCAGTTCTCCCGTAGGAACTCTCGCAATGCGGCGTCGACATCAGGGTTTAACTGTGCCCCGATGGAAGCTGTTTTGTTGGGGTCCGTTGGATGGACTTGGAATTTGACTATTTCGTCCGCTGGTTTAAAGGAGGTGGACTTGGATCTTTTGTCGAGTACCACGTCGTCCCTATTCACGGTAGAGCGCAGCGCAGTCAGTTCCTCGGCCGCTAGGGCTTCGGATAGTGCCTCGAGGGCCAGTGCGGCTGTCTTGTTTTCGGCGCGGAGTGCTACATCCGGATCACTAGCGAGAGTGATGATCCCGTTAGGCCCGGGCATCTTGAGCTTCATGTACCCGTAATGGGGTATTGCTTGGAAGATTGTGAATGCTTCCCGCCCTAGCAAAGCGTGATAACCACTGCTGAACGGGGCCACGTGGAACGTGACTTCTTCGGACCTGTAATTGTCCGGCGTGCCGAACACCACATCTAGTGTGATTTTTCCTGTACAGCGCGCTTCCCGACTGGGGATTATTCCTCTAAAGGTTGTGCTGCTTCGCGTGATGCGGTTCCAGTCTATATCCATTTTTTGGAGAGTTTCCTCATAGATGAGGTTCAATCCGCTGCCGCCGTCCATGAGTACCTTGGTGAGACGAAAGCCGTCCACTATTGGACTGAGGACCAATGCGGCTGGTGCTCGGGCTGTTCGGAATTTAGGTTCATCACTGGCGTTGAAGGTAATGGCCGTGTCACTCCATGGGTTTATTGTTGCTACTTGGTAGACTTCGGCAAGGCTGCGGAGTGTCCTTTTTCGCATATTATTTGATGCGAAGGTCTCGAAGACTGTTAATACCGTATTGGTGTCTCTGGGGTGGCTTTCTGTGGCCTCCGGGATTAGGAGGTTTTCGCCAATTTTGGCCACCTGCCGGAGTATCCAACATGCTCTAAGGCTGTGAGTTGGTGTGGCGTCCTCTGTACTATGAATTTTACAGGGTCCATTAAGCCATCCTTCCAGTACGGTTCCATGCCCTGTAGAGGGTTTTTGCCTTTTGGTGTTTGACCCGGGTGTCTGGCGATGATGCACCCTTTTATTTCGGACTGGGCTTGCATTAAGGGCCGGATTGTCCCAAAATTTTGTTTCGGTTTTCCGGGCGCTTTCCATCGCACAGTACTTTCGTACTATGGACGCTAAGTCAACGAAGCGTGTAATATCACGGCGACTTATGGCGTTGAGTATTCCCTTGTCCGTGCAATTATTGCAGAAGGATGAAATTGCGTCTTCCTCGCGGCAGCCCTTTATCCTGTGCATAACCAGGAGGAATCTGGCCCAGTAATGATGTACTGTTTCTTTGGGCTCTTGCCTGATTTGGGATAGATCGCTAATGTTCGGGTGGGTGGGTGGAATTGAATCCGAAGCCTTACCCCTTCTGAGGCTCAGAGGCCGAGGAATTTCCGAACTCGAAAGTTTGGATTCCTGGATGTCGTCCAATGAATCCAGTCCGTCGCCTGATTCTAGGTTCAGGTCTTGAGTGATATCCTCCCCTCCGCGGACATCCGGCTTGGAGGGATCGGGAATCCGGACGTAGCGAGTCCTTAGGATAGATGAAGGGTCGCCGCACTGTCCCTCTACCACGGCAACGTGATGGGTGGCTTGGGGAGAGTTAATCTCTCTCAGATCGGTTTTAGGCCCAATCTGGTCGTAATCCGTAGCGACTCCCAGGGCGGCGAAGCGATCCAAGAGCTCGTTTATGGAGGAAAGCTCTATTGGATTTAACTGCTCGGCAAGTTCCGAGTTGACATGAAGATTGTTTTCGATGGCTCGAGAGGTCATCGTCGGCGTAGAAGCCGAACAGGTGGTCATAAGAAAACCACCAAGCCGGAGGGTTTGGCCGACAGCCAAAGCTCCCTTAGCAACGGTGCCGTCTTTAAAGACGGGGCGAGGCATCCTTCCTGATGGCGACGACACAGAGGAACTCTCAATGAAAGCACCAATGTCGGTGTCAAAACCGGCGGATCTCGGGTAGGGGGTCCCGAACTGTGCGTCTAGGCCGGATGGTAACAGGAGGCAGGGGACACGAAGTTTTACCCAGGTTCGGGCCCTCTCGATGGAGGTAAAACCCTACGTCTTGCTTGATAAATATTGATGATATGGGTATTACAAGAGTTGATCTACCACGAGATCAGAGAGGCTAAACCCTAGAAGCTAGCCTATGGTATGATTGTTGATGTGTATGTTGTCCTACGGACTAAAACCCTCCGGTTTATATAGACACCGGAGAGGGTTAGGGTTACATAAAGTCGGTTACAATGGTAGGAGACCTGAACATCCGTATCTTCAAGCTTGCCTTCCACGCCAAGGAAAGTCCCTTCTGGACGCGGGACAGAGTCTTCAATCTTGTATCTTCATAGTCCAGGAGTCCGGCTGAAGGTATAGTTCGTCTATCCAAACACCCCCTAATCCAGGACTCCCTCAAAGGCATTCCACAGAAGGGCAGCTTTTCCTGCATGATCTGTTATTTCCACTTGATCCTCCTTTTTTAGCATTGCAATGTGGTTATGCCTGTGGTTTATAGAAGCCTTTGTATGAAAAAATTTGGTGTTTTCATCACCAAACTTAACCCCCTTGATCTTACCTCTCTCTTTCCAATAGATCTTTTGGTTTTTCAGTAAAATGAGCAAATGCTCTTTGAGAATCACCCTGCAGTTCCACTCAAAGTCACCTAGGTCTCTGAATTCTTCAAACAGATCAAACAAGAAGATAACCTCATTAATTGCTGCAATTTTTTACTTTCATGGAAGACAAGTTTTTGGCCCAAAGTTTGAGAGCCCTTCTCAGGTTTTTGAACTTGGCATTTAAGCTTTTTGCTGCATCAAGATTACCCACAGGAATACTCCATGCTGCAGAAACAACATCTTTAAAGTCTGAGTGCTTTAACAAGAAATTTTCAAATCTAAAGACCCCGGCCTTTGGAATAGCAGTCCCAATTTTAATAACACATGGCAGATGATCAGAAATAGGCCTGGAGAGAGGCATAGCAATTGTATCAGGAAATGCAGTCATCCAAGAAGCAGAGATGAAGAACCAATCCAGCTTTTCCAACAAAGGACTCTGTTGCATATTACTCCAGCTGTATTTTCTACCATGAAGTGGGAGCTCAATTAAACCAAGGTTACGGATTGCTTCATTAAAGAGAAGCATTTCATTAACATCCCCACCAGGTCTATTTCTATTAGTAGGAGCTCTAATGAAGTTAAAATCTCCAACCAGGATCCAATTAGTGTCCAGAGGCATATGAATGTTGGAGAACCGATTGATAAATTCAAGTTTGTCTACTTGTTCACAAGGCCCATAAATGTTGGTGAGGACCCAAGATTGATTGGACAAAAAACTAGTAAAACTTATTGAGAGAGAGAATCTGTTTTGGAAGATGACCTCTCCCTCAAAGAGTGAGCCATTCCAGGTGATTAGAAGTCCTCCAGAAGCACCAATTGAAGGCAGGAAAGCAAATTTATTGAGCCTGTTAGGACAAAAGTTCTTAATGTAAGTAGCATCAAAATGTTCCCTCTTGGTTTCTTGCAGACACAGAATGGCACAAGCACTTTCTTCAATTTTTTGCCCTAGAGCAAGCCATTTATCAGGTGAGTTAATCCCTCTGATGTTCCAGTTGAGGATGTTCCAGCTTCTATTTTGACTATTCATGGAAACAATTTATGAGAGTATCCAGTGACCAAGCACCACCACTTGGCCAGAGCCCAGGAAAAACTGACCCACAAGGCAGCAGAGTAAGCAATTTCAGCAGATACAGCAACCACAACATCCATAACATAGCAAAAGAGGTAATCCCAGAGGGTATTATAGTAGCAGAGTGCATTGCCAGAGGTACATGAACTATTATAGTAAGTCCAAAGGGCCCATAAAGTGCAAGTACAACCAAAAGGAATAGGGGTACAAGTCATGACTTTAATCCCCTCTCTCTCTCATCTACAAAAGCACATAACTTGATCATCTAAGCACTTTGGGAGTCCTGCCTGTCCTCATTGGATGGGAGCATCCCAGCCAATTCCTCTCCCACTCTTCTCTTTGGCTTGATAGAGATCTTCCCCTCCAAGTCCTGATCAGCCACCTTGCAAAATGAGGTTGTGAGATTTTTAACCACTGATTTCTGAACAACTGGGGGCGGGATTACATGGAAGACACTTATTATTAGAGCATGAACCTCTTTTAAATCTAGCATTATCTTTTTTAATTCAATCACTCCTCCTTACTTCTATTTCTACAAGAGGTGTCTTTCCTCCTCTTCTTTTCTTGGAGTTTCCAGCCCCAAAAGGTTGAAGAAGGGCCAAAGAGTCCAAGTCCTGCTAGTTGGAAGAATCTCCTGCATTTTCCTTTTTTATGTCCTGTTGATGTGGCTCGACCATGATCTGCTGACAAATAGGAGCCTTAGTAGATAGACATTTATCAGGAATGTGGAAAAGATAAGAATCCTCGGTGCTCTCTACTTCAGCAAGTAATTCCCACAATGGAGATTTAAGCATATTGAGTGTCCAGGTAAACTTGTCTGGTGTCATGAGAAGGTGCACAATAAAATTGAACCAACTTATTGGGACTTTAACAGAAAATGAAGGAACCCCCTCCAAAGGAGTTTGGGCAAAGTTCTCCTTCCAAATCACAAGTCCTTCCTCTGATAGAATAGTATCTTTATTAGCAAGGGCCTTTAGCTGAATAGATTTTAAACCAAGTAAGGAGGGTACAAACTCAAAGTGTTCCTCTATTTGGTCAATCCAGTTACCTTTGTTGTTGACATTTTCCACCCCGGTATTGGCCAAAAGAGGTAGGTTCACTACTGGAGAACTGACACCTGCTTCCCCCTCCAAAGTTGCAGCTTCTGACTGAGAGGGTTCCTTGCCTTGGTCTGTTGCTTTCTTATCCACAAGCAAAACTCTATTAGAGACCAGAGTCAGATCCTGAAGTGCATCAGAGCTATGCTCAATCACTAGCTCAGAAATTTGGTTTATTTCCTCCAAGACTGGATGAACCTGTAACTCAACCAGAGGCACTACGGGTATTAAGATTTCCTGTGGGACTTCCATAGCAGGAGGAGCCTAAAGAACTAGGATCGCAGGAGCATCTTGATCCTCCTCTTGGTAGTCTTGCATCAGAAGCTCAAGACCATTGCCCTGAATTTGCTGCATAGGTGGAATCTGATTCACTTCCTCACTTGCATGAGAAGAAAACCCTTCTGACAATGAAACATTGGTTGTGATGCTGTTGTGGCCTTCAAATGGGGGTGGAAGCTCCTCACCATCAGCCCAAGCAATTTCTTCCTGCTGGACACCTTGCAGAAAATCAAATTCTTTCACAACATCAACATTATTAGCCACTGGAGGCTGTAGAGCCCAGTGCCCCTCATCTGCATCCATATCATCATGCTGAGCAGGCTGGGGGTTAATATGAAAACCAGGGAAAGCAATGTTGTTTCCTGGAAGAGGGTGAGGGTCCACATTGTCAGGTGGTATTGGGTCCTCATCGGCAGGTGCCCCACCCATCATCTGCTGTAGAAGGATTTCCGCTGAAGAAGACCAAGCATCCTCATCAAAAACTTCACCTTCAGATAATCTAACACTTTTAGGTATGGATTCCAAATCTCTAAGTTTAGCTTCTGCAATGACTCTGCCCATATGGAGAGGATCATTCTCCCAAGAGACTAATCTCCCAAAATGACTGATAGCCCTAGCAATATCTTCCGAGTTGCGGAAATCAAACGGGACAGCTAGAATGAGCAGCCAAACTGTTCTATTAAACTGGGTTCTTCTGTAGTTGCGACCATTATCATGATTGTGGAAAGTGAGAAAAACATCTCCAAACTTGTGTGGACTCTGCAACACTAGCCTATCTCTGTCTCTAGGATTGACAAAACGCACATACGCTTCTCCCAACGGACAGCGCTGCATTTCTCAGATCTGAACTTGCTGAACATCCGCAAAGAACTCATCTAAAACTTCTTGCACATTCGGAAAAAGTACCTCATCCGGAAGCGGCTCAATGGTGACGATGGCCCAATCCTCGTGTCGCTTCTGGCGGTGGGGGAGAACTACTCTGGCCACACCATTGCGGCCCTCGATGTTGAGGATATAAAAACCATGGGGAACAAAAGGCCGAGGATCAAACGGAATGTTTGCCATGGCCGGCTCAACGCCGGCAACAGAATCCCTTGACTGCGAGGAGATTGGTCGGCAAGCTCGAGGCTGAACAGTGGAAAGCAAGGGAGGAGATGAAGAGGCAAGTGTGAATCGAGGCTGAAAGTTCAGGAACATGCCTTCAGCGAGCTGTCTAAAAGAGGAACCTCGAATCGGCGGTTGGGCTGGGCCTATGGCCGAAAACCAGTCATCCACCACCCTAGGGACCCAAGCCTCAGCTGGAGGAGAGGGAAAAAAGGCACCTTAAAGAATGGCCAAAGCCTAGTGAGACGGGGCTCTGGGCAGGCCCAGGCCATGTGGCCCAGATTACCGCAGCCATAGCACATAATAACCGAGTTTGAATATCCAGGATTTGCACCCTCCTCCCCCTGAACCACGCGGTCATTGATCACAGGTGAATCATTGCACTCAATGCGCCTAGCATCAATAGCAGTTTCATGCAACTCCGTTGATGAGGCCGGTAACCCAGCCAACCTTTGAAAAACTGAAACGTGGCGAGGAAGCTCCCTCCGGCGACCGCCGGAACCATCCCGGGAGGAAGAACGGGAAGGCCCTCGGGTAACCAAAGTCCAAGAATTTTGCTCTTCCTGGTAGAACAAACGTTCCTCTCGGCGCCAATTTGGACCACCTTCTCCCCAGAGGCTAAAAACCAGCTCAAAATCTCTCTCAGAAATACGCCCACTGTTGTAGAGTTCAAACCCAACAGATTTTGAGGCTACCGAAAATTGAAATGAACGGTCCCGGAGAAACTTAACCCTAAAACCTTGAGGGTAACCACCAAAACAAGATTGAAGAACAATGCTCACAGTGTGACAATCCAGATGAAAGCAAGCCTGACCAAAAGAGACTGTCGGTGTCAAAACCGGCGGATCTCGGGTAGGGGGTCCCGAACTGTGCATCTAGGCCAGATGGTAACCGGAGGCAGGGGACACGAAGTTTTACTCAGGTTCGGGCCCTCTTGATGGAGGTAAAACCCTACGTCCTGCTTGATTAATATTGATGATATGGGTAGTACAAGAGTAGATCTACCACGAGATCAGAGAGGCTAAACTCTAGAAGCTAGCCTATGGTATGATTGTTCTTATGGTTGTTGTTATACGGACTAAAACCCTTCGGTTTATATAGACACCGGAGAGGGTTAGGGTTACACAAGGTCGGTTACAAAGGAGGAGATATCCATATACGTATTGCCTAGCTTGCCTTCCACACCAAGTAGAGTCCCATCCGGACATGATACGAAGTCTTCAATCTTGTATCTTCATAGTCTAACAGTTCGGCCAATGGAGATAGTTCGGCTATCCGGAGACCCCCTAATCCAGGACTTCGTCAGTAGCCCCTGAACCAGGCTTCAATGACGACGAGTCCGGCGCGCAGTATTGTCTTCGGCATTGCAAGGTGGGTTCCTTCTCCGAATACATCATAGAAGAATTTGAATACGAGGATAGTGTCTGACCCTAGAAAATAAGTTCCACATTCCACCGTAGAGAGAATAATATTTTCGCAGATCTAATCTGCTGGCTTGTTTTGGCAGCATGACGTTATGTCATGGCCTGGTGATTATTCGAACCGTTTCTTTTAACCAGCCTCGCACATAATGCGAGGTAGTTTTTCGACATGTCTTGTCAAAGCAGAGATCGTGTCCCCTTATTACGGGATTCTCATCAATACGGGCGTGGGTAACCCAACCGTGCCATCAATTGCGGCGCTTGGGGGATAAGCGAGTTTTACCAGGCAAGTGGGGACGCTTAGTTTCGTCCGCTCATATAAAGGGATAAGGATTCACCTTTCAATCCACGCCTTCTTCCTCCTTTGCTCATCCGTTTTCGCACACTCGAGCTCTAGTGCCCAAGTCCACACTTCCACCTCAACCTTCTCCAACCATGTCCGGAGCGGGAGGCAAGTGGATGGTATCCTCCGTCATGGAGGGAGACATCAAAAAACTACGCGGAGCCGGATACTTAGCCGCGAACATCGCGCATCAGATGTCCGCTGCGGGGCAGATCGTCCCTACCCCGGAACCTTACGAGAGGGTAGTTTTCCTTCACCACTTCCTCCGTGGACTAGGGTTTCCCCTCCATCCATTCGTCCGTGGTCTCATGTTTTACTATGGGCTGGACTTTCATGATCTGGCCCCGAACTTCATCCTCATCATTTCGGCATTCATCGTCGTGTGTGAGGCTTTCCTCCGCATCCGGCCCCACTTCGGCCTGTGGTTAAAGACCTTCAATATCAAGCCGAAGGTAGTACGAGGCCAACAAGCAGAATGCGGCAGAGCCATGTTGGGCAAAATGCCCAACGTCATACGGCTCGAAGGCTCCTTCGTGGAGACAATAAAGGGATGGCAATCGGCGTGGTTCTACATCACTGAGCCGCGCGACGCCAAATGGGCGTCACCCCCTGAGTTTCGATCCAGATTCCCAGCACGACTCACTTTCTGGAAAGAGAAGGGCTTGTCGTGGGGTTCATCAGTGGAGCTGGATGGACTCCAGAAATGTATCCGGAGCATGGCGAGCAAGAAGCTCAGGCTTGTCAACATAATCCAAGTTATGCTCATCCGCCAGACCCTCCTGTGTCAACAACGGGATTTTACCTTGTGGGAGTTCGACCCGGCCCAGCACCAGACTCTAAGCGAGCTCTTCGACACGATGCACAAGGACGTCTCGAAGGTGCTGTTCAAGGGCGCCAAGGTCCCCCCTTCTCTCCCCGAGGACCGAGGACTAAGCGCAAAGCGCCTAGCGCGTCCGGTGAGTTCGATATGTCTTGTAGGTCATTTATTTTCCCAGCTTAATTATGCGCGGGGTCTAATCTCCCTGCCTTTGATAGGACTGGGTGGAGATGTCGGGGTAGATTAACTATCCGGCCCCTTTGCCCGAAGACACTGCGAGCGCTCTCCTGACGGAGATGCTGACTCCAGCTCCTTACAAGGTGCCGGAGAAGACCAAGAAGGCCAAGGGAACCCGAAAGCATTCCCCGCGCCAGGTATTATCATACTCATTGTCCGATAACTCTGCGGCACACTCCTTCCCCGAAGACGAGGAAGAAGAAGATGATGCTCCCCCACCGACTGGGGGAGACAAGAAAAGGAAGGTCGCCCCTACTGGGGAGGCCAGGGGGTCCAAGAAGGGAAGGACTCTTCTTCCGGACAGTTCCACCGCCGCTGACGAAGGCGAAGACGAGCGGTTGCCCAGGGTCAAGCCCCCGGGGAGATCGTAAGTATTCGGATACCAGAGTAACTCATAGGATTCCTTTATCGCACTGCTTTCCCTAATCGCCGAACATGATTATGCAGGCCGCCACAAGCCAATATCGAGGTATCATCGGACGGCTCCCTGGGCTCGTCGGACATGGATAGTGATCCGGTCCCGACCGCCACCTCCCCTCATCCTGCCGACGGCGCCGAAGTGTTGTCTCAAGAGGCACCGGATCGAGGGGAGATAATCCCGGAGGCGCCCCAAGGCGACCTACCGGACTCCAGGAGCCGAGGGGATGGGGCCCCCGAGAGCTCCGAGTTCGGCCCTCAGCCGAACACCGTGCCGAACCCTCCAGCGGTTCCGGGCTCGGGCAGGCAGCCTCCTTCTAAGAGGGGCAAGACGCCTGTGCCGGTGACCTCTGTCCATCCATAGGCACCAGACAATCTGCTGGAACAGCTTCGCAGCGCTTCCATCGACGAGGAGCACCGCACTATCATGAGTGCGGTGATCCAGAAGGTTCAGTCCACCGAGAGCGGATTGACTGAAGCCTGTGCCAGCCTTCTAACAGGCTTCGAGGTAAGTGTTTTAAAATGTAGTAGAAATATTACCGCATAGACAGTAGCCCCTGATGCTTTGTTCGGTGTTCACAAAGAAAAGCCGAACAGAGGATCAAATAATATCACAGGAGTCTAATATAAGTATGTCAATATGCATATGCAGGCTTCACTGCTGGCGTCCGCCGCACTGACTACGGAGGTCACCATACTGAAGCAGGCCCTCGAGGGGTCCCAGAAAGAGCTCGGCCTTGCTAAGAGGTAGCTCGAGGAGAACAAGGGTAAGTAATACCCCGTCTATAGATATGTATATATAAAAAAAGGATGCGATTGCTAAATGACAGGATCATTCTATGTTTGTCAGGGGCCACGACCATGGTGGCAACCCGGAAGCAAGCGCTAACCCAGGCCGAAGATAAATCGGCCCAGGAGCGCACCGAGCGAGAGAAGCACGAGGCTTGGGTGGGCGAGGTGCAACAAGAGCTCCAGGCTCTCGTGACGAAGCACGAGGCGTTGGAGCTTGACTCCAAGATGCGGGAGTCTGAGCTTGCCGCAGCCCTTGAGAGTGCAAAAAGTGCCAAGGCCGAAGCCCAAAAGGCCCTCCAAGAGATCGACGCAATGAAGAAGATAGTGGCGGGTAAGGCTTTCTATATGCAAAGCAAGCATGTAAAAGTAAATTACCGGTTACTTACCCGGATCTGGAGCTCTTTAGGAGCATTCGCAGATTTGCCCCGCAGTGTGTCCGATGCTGCACAATTTTACCAGGCCCAGGACGGAAGCTCAATGGAGAAGTTGTTCTCGTCTCAGTATGCTGAGGCCGAACATCCGGTGCCGATGAGCGACCAGCTGAAGCAGATGGTCGAGCTACATAAGGCAGCCGATCAGGCCATGAAGGGCTTTATAGTCCGGCTGTGGCCTGGCGACGCCCTTCCGAACAACTTCTTCGGCCTGGTGAGGCGGCTTGTGGATGCCTGCCCATGGCTGGAGGTCGTCAAGCGATCCGTCTGCATTGAAGGTGCACACCGGGCTTTTGCCCGTGTGAAATTGCAGTGGGTCAAGCTAGACGCTGTGAAGCTGATCAAGGAGGGGCCTCCGGAGGGCAAGGAGCACCGCCACCCCGAGATGTACTACGAGGGTCTTCTGCCGGGTGCCCGTCTCATCGCGGATGAGTGCCCAAAAGATGTAATATTTGAATGAGACTTGCTCGTGTGATCCTGTATGATGAAAACTTGTTTCATATGCGCTATGCAACGCTTGTTTGAATTTAAAATATTACCTTCTGTTTGGCCGCTTATCCAATCTGAGAGATGGCTAGTCCTCGGCTTCTGCCTCCATGCCGCTAGTGCTGGGGTGTTCGGGATAGACCTGAGCACTCTTGTTCCCATATTTGGATCCTTCGAGGGAGGTGCTCAGCACAACGAACAAGGCAACCGGACTAATAATGCTTTATCACTCTCACTTAGCCATAGAATTCTATAATTTTAAATTTCGGCGAAGCCCCTGTTATTCGGAAGGCCGAATTCGGGGCGCGATACACGCTTGTAAGCCGGACAGGGCCGGCCCCTCGCCCTAAGCGGCATAAGTCTTTAGGGACTCGAAAAAAAACCTCGCCGAATAGCGACCAGTCTCTCGCCTTATCATGATAGTCAGTTTTAGCTTTCTCTACTGAGGTGCTAAACCCAGCAGAACCGGGGCACAATCGCAGTAGTTCTCCTAGCGCTACCTTAGCCGATAGAGCGGAACGTAAGGTACCAAAACATAGGAGCCGGGCAAACCCAACATTTGACCAAAGACATGATTCGGAGCTGATGCATATAATGCTATAAGTTCGGGGTGCCGCACTTGTGTAAGTGTTCGGACTTTTCACACCGCCTTGTGGGGTACGTAAGCCCCTGGTGTATTGGCCGTACCAGAGTGTACGGTTGCAAGGCGTCATTAAAGAACACGTATATATATATATATATATATATATATATATATATATATATATTCATCATCCAGGGTGCAGAATAAGCTATTCTTCACCCGAGGTAATGTTACGATCATTTCATAATTAAATTATGTTTCGAATTCAAATAGTTGCATTCCTATTGATTCACTACATAAAATTTGACATAAGAAAATAAAAATATAGGTTGTAATACAAGAAAATTTGCAGTTTATGTGTATTTTAGACTATGTTTTTACGTTTGATCGTAGGAGGTCTGTTTCCTCCGTTTTGCGGTACGCCAAACCCCTCCCGATCAATAGGACCCCGTTCAGGCCTCGTTTCCATCGCCTGTTCCATCCAAGCCCTCCCGATGAACACGACCACGCATTCCGTTCCGACCCAGCCGGTTGGATCCCACACATTCCGTTGCCTCCCGATGAACACGATGCATTTCGTTGCCTCCCCATGAACACGACGCATTATGTTGCCTCCCCATGAACACGGCACATTCCATTGCCTCCCCATGAACACGACGTATTCCATTGCCTCCCCATGAACACGACGACGACGTTGTTTCTCTGTTCCGACCCAGCCATGTCAACGAGCCCTCGCCATACGTATGCGCGAGTAGGCGTTCGAGACCCCGCCCATATGTACACATACGTGGCTGTATTTTCTTTCTTGCACCCTGGCCGCTGTACGTACATGTACATGCTACGTGCGCGCCTCTACTACGACATGTGCGCGCCTCTACATCCACCAGTATATATGTACGTACACGTTCGTGACCAGAATGATAACGCTACGTACGCTTCGACCAGGTGGGTCCCGACTGTCAGGCACTTCCTTGCGTGCGAAGATGTAGTTGGTGGGTCCCAGCAGTCAGGGGGGCGAATCATTTTCTTTTTTTGCCCGGACGCACTTCCTTGCGTGCGAAGGTGTAGCTGGTGGGTCCCAGCAGTCAGGGGGGAAACGTTTTTTTCGCGAAATACGGTGGCCCGTCCGGTGGGTCCCCGCTGTCAGGTGGAAGAATAATTATTTTGCGCGTAATAAGGAGGCACTTCCTTGCTGCGGCCGTGGACCCAGCTGTCAGCGTCTCCACGCACAGTACTCTTCTGATGGAAGTCGGTCGTTGACCACATTGACCATGTCGCACCGAGAGCACCATAGTGGTGGACGGCGGCGAGGCCTAGGAAGGGGACGATACGGAGGCAGGGAAGACTCGGCAGTTGTTTCCCACGCAGAGGGGAGTACGACTATACGAGGGTTTACTGGTTCGTCTGCCGTCGCCGGAGAATAACAGCAGGTGTGGGTGAGTAGAGGGATGGCTAGGTCAGCAATGGGAGTATGGTGGGGCGGTGAGGCCTGCAGCAGCACAGCCGGCCGCGGGGAGGAGGGAGCAGACAGTCCCGCTGGCGCTTGTTTGAGCGGCTGGAGCAGGAAGAGCAGAGATTGAAGAAGCACGACGGCCGTTGGATGGACATCCAACAGTCAGTGCTTGTGCGTCAACCTTCTTTTAGGAAAGCTTCAAATCTGTGGAAAATAGCGTACAACCCATCTGCCATTATTTCTAATAAATTACAGCCGATTTGCTAATTCTTAAGGTTTTTTTCGAGTCCATATTCTTTTTGTTAGCATTACAGCCCATATTGTGGCCACGGTTAAAAAAGAATACAAAATTTTGCATATTTCGGTGCGGTCTGAACTGTTTTTAATCC
This sequence comes from Triticum aestivum, assembly GCF_018294505.1. Taxonomy (NCBI): domain Eukaryota; kingdom Viridiplantae; phylum Streptophyta; class Magnoliopsida; order Poales; family Poaceae; genus Triticum; species Triticum aestivum. The sequence continues at coordinate 439,318,029 of NC_057803.1, read as the reverse complement.
TGAAATTTCAACTCACATTCAAACTGGTTTTAAAAATAAATGTATATCAATATAAAATCCAACAAATTCTCCATGCATAAAAATTAATGTAATTTAAAATCTTGAAATGAAAAAAATGATATTTGAAACTAATTTCCGGTTTGATGTGTTTTAAAAATGTATAGGCCATTTCTCATTACTAATGGGCCATTTTCTCGGGCAGCCGAATGAAAGCTCTCCTCGTCTTGAAAGATTTGCAGCCCAACAGGCCTGACAAAGCGACTTACTTGGCAAATCACAAAAAAACTGGGCTGTGACCATGGACCCAGTTGTCAGCCTCTCCACATACAGTACTCTTCTATTGGAAGTCATTCCTTGACCACGTTGACCACGCCGCGCGGAGAGCACCACGGCGGTGGACGATGGCGAGGCCTAGGAAGGGGACGACGCGGAGCCGGGGAAGACGCGGCGGTGGAAACCCACACGGAGAGGAGTACGAGGGTTCACTGGTTCGGCTACGGTGTGAGGCTGCCGTCGCCACAGGGCCTGGCCAGCGGTGGGAATAGTAGGGGCAGTGAGGCCTCTGCGGCAGCACAGCCAGCCACGGGAGGCAGGAGCATGCGGCACGACCGACGCTGCTTTGGGCGGCTAGAGCAAGAAGACCAGAGGTTGAAGAAGCACTACGGTCGTTGGATGAACATCGTACGGTCACTGGTGCTAGAATCGTTCATATTGACTAAGTTGACAAAGCCCTTCGTCCCCGTCAACTTAGTAGGCCCACAAGTCAGCCTCCCACCAAGGTGGGTCCCAGCTAGCCGGGGGAGTATTCATTTTTTTTTTGTGTAATAAGGAGGCACTCCCGGTGGGTCCGAGCTGACAGCGGGGGGAACGTTTTTTTCGCGAAATATGGTGGCCCGTCCGGTGGGTCCCCGCTGTCAGGTGGAGGAATAATTATTTCCCGCGTAATAAGGAGGCACTTCCTTGCGGCTACCGTGGACCCAGCTGTCAGCCTCTCCACGTAGAGTACTCTTTCGATGGAAGTCGGTCGTTGACCACATTGACCACGCCGCGCTGAGAGCACCACGGCAGTGGACGATGGCAAGGCCTAGGAAGGGGACGACGCGGAGCCGGGCAAGACACGGCAGTGATGCCCACGTGGAGAGGAGTACGAGTGTTCACTGGTTCGGCTGCGGTGTGAGGCTGCCATGGCCGCAGAATAACAGGGGGTGCGGGTGAGTGGAGGGATGGCCTGGCCAGCGGTGGGAGTAGTATGGGGGCGGTAAGGCCTCCGCGATGGCACAGCCGGCCATGGGAGGCAGGAGCAGGCGGCACGACCGGCGCAGCTTTGGGCGGCTGGACTAAGAAGACCAGAGGTTGAAGAAGCACTACGGCCGTTGGATGGACATCGTACGGTCACTGAAGCTAGAATCGTTTATATTGACTAAGTTAACAAAGCCCTTGGTACGCTCCAACTTAGTAGGCCTATAGGTCAGCCTCCGAAACGGTGCGCCCCAGATGTCAGGGGGAGGAATCATTTTTTGGGCGGCCGAAGCTAAGAATATCCGAGATTGAAGAAGAAGCACGACATCCGTTGGATAGACATCCAATGGCCACTGCTGCTAGAACCGTGTGTTGACTATAATAAGTTGACAAAGCCTTGCATACGCGTCAACTTATTTTTTTTAGGGGATGCGTCACTTAGTAGGCCCACAAGTGTGTGGCAGAGAACTTATAGCCCATTTGCGTTTTGTAAGAATGTACATCCCATTTTTGAATTCTAATGGAATTTACAACAGCCCATTTACAGTTTGTTAAAAGTACAACCCATTTTCTAGCTAGGACATTGATTAATAATTTCAACCAACCGTTGAAGACATAATTCAATAAAATTTCCCACATTTTGATGGGATCTGAAATATTTTTATCCCGAAATTTCTAGTCAGATTAAATATAAATTTGTATTACGTAAAATCCAACAAAACATTGCGCGCGCAACAATGAAAATTTAAGATTTTCAAAATCCATAAATAATACTATTTTATAAACTAATTTTGTGTTTGGTGCATTTTTTATAGTTACTGCCCAGTTTTTATAATTACATCTCATTTCTTATTTTTAAAGCCCATTTTCTTGTTAAGCCTAATGCATCCCTCCTAGAAAAGATTTGCAGCCCAGCGGGGCGGAGAATAACAAGTTGACCTTGCCTGGGTATTCCTCAAAAAGACGTATAGCTGGGCTAGCCATTTTCATCTTGAAAAAATTAGTATCTGGGCTGGATATCTGGCCTGGGCTAGACGGACCACAGCCCGCCAAGTTAATACCCTGCTCTCCTCCGAACAACAATGAAATCACCGCCAAGAAAAACTCTGCAGTGCTCACGCCTCAAAAACACAAATACTGCTTGAGCTACTTGGTCCTAGCTGTCGGCCGCACCTTTTGCAATTCTCTCCTTTATATTGACTACATAGGTTGACAATGGTGTGGGACCGTGATGTCAGGAAACCAGGAGAAAGCAAAAAAAATAGTTGTACATAATAAGGAGGCACTTGCGTACGTACAGCTATGGCCCTAGTGGGTCCCTAGTGTTATCCAGTCAAAATAAAGTCATCTCCTGAATCCTCATGTTCGTTGACGATGTTAACAATGCTCGGCGCCACGGCGAGCGCAACAACTCGAAGGACAATGGAGAGGGCCTCGCGGGCCCTACGGATGGTCTGATACAGCGCCCGCTGCTCATTCAGGAAGCCAGGATCATCGGACACCTATGAGCACCTTCAAGAAACTGAGACGGCATGAAACGGTAAGGCCGCGCTTGGGAGCTCTGGTTTATTTCAAACCTATATTAACATACAAGTGTAATTTACTCATCATCGGAAACAACGCGTAAAATACAGGCGTAATGAAACCGAGGGCCCGAGGTCTGTAAGTAAAACCGGCGGGTTACGCGTGTAATTTGGGAGACCAGTGTATATTTTACGAGCACTTCTATATGGACGACATTACTAGACGATACATGCACGACGTGCGTATCATGCCATCCATGGGCAAGGCTGAAACAGCAGCTAACGGCTGGATTAGCAATCGTCCGAGTGTTGTTCAGCGTTTTTATCGTGTGTGAAGTACTTCTGATATTTTACTAGTCGAAATCGACCAACCAAGCGCCTTCGCCCGAGACCATCTGCTTTAATTTACAAGCGTCAGTTTTACAAGTGGTTTTGGTTGGAAAACGATGATCCAATCACGGCCTAATATCATGAGTTGGTCGAAAGATCATATGGTTTCACGTCTAGCCTACTTGACTTGTCGTATAGGGTGGACAGCTCAACTTGTCGTATAGGCAATACGAAACATTATTCTCAGGAGGCACGGTGAACAGCTCGTGATGCCGCATGCCACAACATTCCAAGCTCAACTTTGCAATCAAACACAAGGCCTGGCATTACATAGACAATATTCAGAACAAACTCTTAACACAGGAATATCTCAGCAGAGTAACTATTTACTTCTAAACTGAACACAGGAATAGGAAAAAACACTCGACGCTGCTCACAGCAAGGGAGTCCCACTCAAAAATATCAAATGCATGTCTTCTGGCTAACATCAATGAGCAAATTTTGACAAGGTTTTCCAATTCCAATATATTAAACTAACATCTTCTTGCTAACATCAATGATTAAACTTTGACAAGCTTTTCCCAGTCAAAATATGTAATGCCTATGATCGTCCTGTCGTAGCTCTTGTACTTGTTTGGGCACTTTTTGCCCAGGGCACTCCATGTGTTGTTAAATTGCCAATGGTCTCTATAGACTAGTCATGTCACCGGTGTCTAATAATACTCTGTAAAGCTTCTCGGTCATGCCTTCTGTAATGTAGCGCAAACAGTGACTGCTTCTTTCTGCAAAGTGGAACGACCAACTAGACCTAGTAATGCAGCAGTTTGCCTTGGACACATTGGCTCCTTTTGTGCAGTTCAACTAAAATCGAAGTCGGAGTAAAACCGAGCTTTAATTTTGATATCCATGTAAGCAACAATAGGTATAAGGGAAACAATTACTGAGAAATAATGGTTGATGTCTTGTACTCCCAGAAGAAAAGCATCTACTGATCTACTTTATCTTAATGGGAAACAAAGCAAGAGAGTAGCAATTCTCCATCAGTGTGATTCATTCATATTGACTGAGACATTATCTTAACAATGCCTTGTTTCAACATGTATAAAGAACGACAAAGCAGAAAAGCACCATTCCTAAAACAATGCAACTGATTCATTTTAACAGAGACATTATCTTAACAATACCTTGGTTAAACATGTAGAAAGAACTACAAAGCAGGATAGTACCATTCCTAACAAGTGTTGCAGTTTTGAACTAAAAATCAGTAGTTAATTAATTCTGAGAGTGGCATTGCTTAATTTTACCAGCGGCATTAGATTAACGAAAAGCATAAACAGTTCCAGGGGAGGGTGGGCGCAACAACAGTATGTGCTTCCATCTACTTATAAAGGGGGTGAAGCAGAGTTTGTTGTAACAAAGCAACAAGCATCATGTCTGGGTTGGTCCCATTTTTGTTCACTACTTAATGGGAAAGACAGCAATACAATAGCTTCAATCCAACATTTATTTAAAACAATACCAATACAAGTAGCACAACATCTCAAAGCACACTACACAATCATGTGGATGAAGGCCTGTACTGACCTTTCATGAGATGGACAAGATAAAATACGAATCTGTCAACACGAATAGGAAATCCAATCTCGTTTTGTGCACTTGCACTGAAATCAAGCAAAGTGTTTCGCGTAGCGAAGCAAAATGTTGCAATAGCAACAAGTTGAATCGATACGAAGACTGGAAACAAATCTCGATCTCCTTTTGTGCAGTTCCACCAAAATTAAGCAAAGTCACCGGTGTGACATTCAAGTTGAACTGCACAAAACAGTCTTAAAACATAAGTGTTTTGAGTAGCGAAGAAAAATGTTGCAATAGTAACAAGTTGAATCGATACCTCTGTTTTAACAGAGGCAAAAAAGGAAATAATTACTTGCCGATAAAGGAGGATGAAACAAATGGTGACAGAAAGAAGCATCTAACTTATCTTGGATGGAAAACAAAGTAGGACAGTAGCATTTCTAAAACGGTTGCATTGATTCACATTAACAGAGACATATTCTTGAAACAACATTCACTAAAAAATGTAATTTACTTTTATCACTGGCATTGCTTCAATTTTTCGGCGGCATTCTTAGATTAACAACAGCAAAATAGTTGTATGGGACATGCCAGCACCATGTGCGTCCACACGTATAAATGGGTGATGCAGAGTATGTAGCCAAGCAGCATATATGCGTTGGTCCCATATTTGTTCTCTTTGCACCTTCTTCCTATGTGAGGGCAGCAAATCTAGTCCTGCACAAACTACCCGACCCCCTAGTTTCTTTCCCTTTTCAACAAAGAGATCGGTTCCTTACAGATGTGTGTACTAGGTTATCCGCTTTTTCCCTTTTCGACCTACAAAGCGGCTGGATAGCCAGTCTATACTACTTTCCGCCCCTCCTTTCCTCATTCAACCACGTCCTAGATTCTTGCTCCAGCCCACCGCACCATTCTTTCCTCTTTAAACCAAGACCTAGATTCAACTACAGATCGAAAAAGATCCACATGCAGCTAGAGCAATGACGGTTTCAAAGAAACTTATACCTTAGGGTCGTCGGGATGTGGCAAGGCGTGCGGCGGGAGGCCGGATCTTCCCACACTATGTACGGCAGCAAGGAAGAAGGGGTCGGTGGCCCTCCCGCACAGGCGCTAGGTGAAAGATAATAGCACAGCCGGCAGTGGATTGCCTCCCTCACCGAAGGTGATAGAGTGAACGTTGCACCTCCTCCCCTTCCCGGTGGGACGGGATATGGACGCCTCCTTCACCAACTGTGAGGGGGGAGAGAGAGAGACAAGAGGCCAACGCAGTCTTGTTTAGATCTGGTGAAGAGAGGGTGAGAGACTGTGAATATAGCAAACCATAGCAAATGAACGTTGAGCCTCCAGCGTGTAACATATATGTAGTGTGGCGAGCGTGTGGAGAGTGCAAACCCTAAGTTGATGTCCACTCTGTTTGTGGTCTATTTTTTCCTAGTTTTTTTGTTTCTTGTTGCTACATTATGTACTTGTGGGAGCTTAGATGTGATATCCTTAAATAGCATCTAGATGTGCATTAGACAAACTGATTTTCTAACATACCAAGAAAGAAAACTCGATCAAAAACACGCCCCCGCTTCCAGGTCGCGAGAGTCGTCGCGCACACACACATAGAAATAGACATGCATATCCGTGTTTACGTAAAATTCCATTTCCATCTCCATCTCCAATCATATTTGTCCAACTGGCACATTATTTACGTTGTTAATTATATACGCAACAATATTAACATACAGGATCTCTTGTTTGCGCACGTCCGGACCGCTGCCACGGCCGGTCCTGACCAACCCGAACCCTCTTCATCACCTGCGCGTGCTTCCCTCCCGAAACGGTCAGTGCCGCATTCATGCCCGGCCAGAGTGTACGCGACCTCTCACTGGCGCCGGCATTGAAGTGGCGCGCCGGTCGAGAGAGCGTCGCCCGCGCCGCTTCCGGGTGGACGCGGCTGCTCCGGGTTTAAAGGTCGCAATAGCCGGCTACAACATGCATGTAAAAAGTTCTTGGGAGTCCGTGCTACAGCTAGCTGTCCTCCCCCAACTCGTCAATCTCTTCCAGTAGTGCTAGTACTCCATCGCACGATCCATCGACAAGCAGGCGGGAAAGTTATCGTATACTCGATTTGCGGTGAGTGGCATGCCGAGGTACCGTGTGGGGTCGAGCCATGGAGGAGGGTGAGACACGAACACGACAGACTTGATTTAAATGTTGGTTTTGCTCGATGGCGCGATCCAACAAAACGAAACGCTGGTTTCTATCCGTTTCCATTGTTTCTTCGGAAAAATGGAAACTTTCCACTCCATTTTCATTCCTATTCCAAGGTTGCCCCGTTACAACATTCCATCAAATACAAAGGAAAACTAACACACATGCTGATGCATCTCAATGATTCACATATCATAGCCAATATTTACTTCACAACTAAAGAAAAAAGTTGTGAGAGCATGTACGAAAGAAAAACTACTGATGGGGTCACTACGACTTAAACCCTAAACCCTAAACATGATTTAATTTCTTGGCCAGGTAGAACCTGTCAAAGGAAAGACGGCTGGCACCCTCGGATCATACGATGCTTTTGTGCAGTTCCACTAAAATCGACCTGAGCATCCCTGATGGCAAAGATATTGAAGAAGTGCGATTAGAATAATAGTACTGGAACTAGTTCATGAGACATAAACTCATCACAAGTAGAAGCCGGTAGAAGTAGAGAAAGATCGACATGGAGATGGAGCTATGGAAGTGGAGCAAGCCGGATCCAAAAGTAAGATGGACTACCTGGGATGTCGGGCTGTAGCTAGAAGGGCGGTTGGGATGCGGCATCGGCCCATACCGTGGTGACCCCCGATTGGGACGCACCGACTGTGAGTTTTCTCCCTCGCCGATGTCGACCGCGTCTACACAGACCATTGTTCCCTTCCCCCAGCTGCGGGATCAGGCCCGTCGTTCTGTGCTTGTGAAGAGAGCAACCTAAGCAAGCAGTCTTGTAGCTTAGGCTCCTGCTAGTGTATATAGTGGTTTTCTTTTTCTCTCCATATCAACCATTTTATATTGCGTACGTGTCATTCAAGAGTGAAATGATGGTTGCTTCTTCCGACTGACTTACTGTGTGATTTTACTGCTCCTTAGTGGCCCCTACACGTACTCCCCCTACGTGTATGCGACAGTCACATGTACACATGGACGCAAAAACGCGCGCGACGCCCTAATGCATGCATGTCCGAGCACACGACGGGACACACACGGTCACGCTCAAGTGCTCAACCTACACGTGCATGCACACACATACTCAGTCAGGGTGAGCTAGTGACCGTATAAACACCGGAAAATATATATATTGAGCGCAATGAGCGTATTATGAAGTCCACTGACCGTATTTTTACAAATATACAGTGACAGACGGTGTATTTATCTCGTTTGAAATTAAGCCATATTAACCAAAGAGGAGGCAGTATGGACTAGCATTACTTTGTTGTGTCCCATCAACTTGCCGAACAAGGAAAAGGTTGCAGGACGGGAGAAGCTTGCACGCGGTGGCTCGCAGGACAAGGGCAAACTTTTGACTAATGCAAGCTCTCCCTTGCTCAGCCGGTGGACGTGCAACAGTTAATTTGGTGTCAGATTGCCAGAAGCATACACTATACTACTACTAGTGCTATTATTGTTCGACTTCACGAATAGGCGAACAGCCAAGCACAAAGTTTACTAGTACTACTACTATAGTCTATAAAGGTACGTACTATACTAGTACGAACCGGATGGAGGAGCGTCTGCACTTTTATTATAATTTTAAAATGTGATAAAGCAATCTTCAACACATTTGGTTCTCTTCGAGGGTTCTCGCATGTGATAATGGAAGTTGATTGCATGGAACACTCGCCACAATTCTCGCTTAATTCTGGCTCATATCCTGTTACAAATAGTAGTGCTCGGTAATATTTCCTCTTTTTTGTTATTCAACATGTAAACAGGTCAGCAAACCTTGCGGCGCATCTTCATGCGAACCATGCTTGCTGCACTTTGAATGTGGCCGAGAGCTGGCTTGATGAAACACCTCGCTTCCTACTTCTTTTTTTGCGGGGTACCTCACTTCCTAGTGACCAGTGTCTTGGCTGATCGTCCTAAGAATGCTTATATATGAATAAAGCTCTCTCATTTACCCGCAAAAAAGATTAAGCCATATGAGCGCTGCTATGCAGACGACTCATGGTGCACGATTCTTACACGACAGTGCTAATCAAGTTGTCCATGCCTATGAGCAAACTACGACATGCCAATGGATTCACCATCGTCCAGCTTTCGTCCAAACAAGTATCGTCTGAGTAGTAGTTTCGAAGCCATATTAACTGGAAAGGAGGGAGTATGGACTAGCACTACTTTTTGGTGTGTCCCGTCAACTCGCAGAACGAGGAGAAGCTTGCAGGACAAGGTGAAGCTCGCTTACGCCTTTTGACTAATGCAACCTACCCTCGGTGGACATGCATCAGTCCATTCGGTGTCATATTGTGAGAGGCATACACTGTAATACCCAACATGCGGAGTACCATCATTGTTCGACTTCACGAAGAGGCGAAGAGCCAAGTGCAGTAGTATGAGTAGTACTACTACTAGAACCGCATGGTGGAGCGTCTGTACTCTTTTTTTATCTCTGATATAAGTACACGTTTATTCCGGGTAAGGGCGGAAAACGGCAGCCCAACTTGTAATGAATGATATCGATCAACCAACCATGCTCTAATATATCTTGGCCTCCGTGTGAGCCTGTCTGTGTGTTCTCGCTCCTCGGGCTTGTTTGGTTCATGAATAACTTTGCCACAACTAATCTTAGGCAAACTGTGGCTGCCACAAAAAGTGTGGCTAACAAAATGGCCACCACAAGTGTGGCAAGATTTGGCAAAAATTTGAGCCTATGACTTGTGGGCCATATAACTAGAAAAGTGTGGCAAGCCACAAGTGTGGCAATAAACCAAACATATGCCTAAGGTGTTGTGGCATGACTAAGGTTAGACGTGGCAACCTTAGGCTGAGAACCAAATAGCCCCCTCGTCTCTCTCAAGAACTGCGGGTTGGCTCTTTGCCGTCAATTGAGATCGGTTTGCTCACACTCCTGTCCCACATGTCAGTGATATGCCAAGAGGATGTGCGTTGACCGACTGGCCATACGCGTACTTGGTTTTGCACCTTCATACTACTCCTCCCTCCATCACAGTTTACAGGGCACGCTTCATTATGATGCATTTCTCTCAATGCATTTCTACCACCAGAGAGACTTTAGACGCGTTTGGTTTAATGCTCAATTAATTAGGGTGTGGTAACCGCAATCAAGTCCACAATTTTCTCTCCATGTACTGTACTACTACAGAGTGGAGTAAGTGCATGCATGTGTGTACCTGGGGTGGAAGCACTGCATGCATGTGTGTAAGCATTATTCCCTCTAGTAATAGACGCCGTGCTATAACTACCAATGCTATTTTTCAGGCCGATCGGTAGTCGCCTTGGTCCCACCGATATTTTTCTTTTTTTGAAGCACGCTTGTCAGTGTACAAAAAGAGGGGTACACTTTTTGTACCCCTATAACTTTGCACGAGCAGTCTGAGCCACGGGCACCTCCACACCGAGCAAGGCAAGGGAGGTGAGCCAGGGTAAGACCGAAGCTCGAGAGAACCACGACGCCAAGACCAAGACCACAAAGGACAAAGGGGATGAAGCGGACTCCCCCAGCAAGATCCTTGCTGGGAGACAGTTCTAGCAGCCCCGGCAAGACCCTTGCCGTGGCGACTCATCCCACGCCTATGGAGCGAATCACCCTTGAGTCCACTGCCCCCAAAGGGCAAGGATTCGGGAGACATCCCCGTGGCTACATGCAGATCTTTGTGAAGACATTCAAGACTGGATACGCACTAAGGAGACAACAACCCTTGGCGGGATCCCAGCCAAGGAAGACCATAAGGCCTCCGGCAAGCGCCTTGCCGGGGATGACAGCAAGCGCCTCGGCAAGACCCTTGCCGGGGCCCCGGCAAGGCCCTTGCCGAGGACACCCACAGGGACACCATCAGGCCCATGCCGACTGAGCCTCCACCACCGCATGCATGCAGCTGCCGACCCAACCAGCTGGGCAGGCACCTGTGTGGCGGCATGCAAATCTTCGTGAAGACCCACCACCGCGCCACCTCAGCTGCGTGCCTACCTACGTGGCATCGCAGGCGTCGTTGGCTAGGGCGCGTGTCGACGCAAGAAGGAGTGGCGATGACGGACGAGGCAGATCTCTCCCCCGTCCCTGATAAAGCAAGGACACCTAAGCAGGACGCATTAAATGCGCCTTGTCATGTAATGCGAGGGATAACCTCGCATCACTGTTCCCTTTCCACCTCCTATGTGCCACTGTGGCCACCCCTTTTCCTATAAAAGAAGGCCCGATGCGACCAGGAGAGGGATTCGGCATTTTTGAAGCTCCTTGCGCCCCATAGCTAGCTCAAGAACACAAATACACGATCCACCAAAGCAAGAGTAGGGTTTTACGCATCCTTGCGGCCCGAACCTGGATAAACGAACCGTGTGCTACCTGTTAGATCCGCTCTTCCCATGACCCCGCGCCCCGCTAACCGTAGTAGGGATTCTCGTGATCCCATAGGTGTCGTTCCTCAGCACCGACATCTTTGGCGCGCCAGGTAGGGGGCGCAGTTGTGAGAATCGGCTCTAGCAATTAGTTCGGCGCTTCTTCATCATCATGGCGCCCAAGAAGAAGACGACGGTGGCGGTTGGCCAGTCTGAAGCCGGACAGCCCGTCCCGACGCGGGCGAGCAGCGGACCGGTCGCAGAGAGGACCCGGGGCGCTGCTCGTGAACACCAACACCATCACACACTACTAGGAAAAGGGCTATAGATGGAAATGACACTAATGGCGCACCAGACATGTGGTGCGCCATTAGTATATACTAATGGCGCACCATGTGTTGGTGCGCCATTAGTGTCCAAATACTAATGGCGCACCACATACATGGTGCGCCATTAGTAACAATTATTTTTCATTTTTTCAAAACTAGTAATGGCGCATCGTGGGAGCAGTGCGCCACTAGTAAATTATTTTCAAAAAAAATTTGCAATTTTTTTTTATTTTTTCAAAACTAGTAATGGCGCACCAGTGGACAGTGCGCCATTACTAGTTAAAACTAGTAATGGTGCACTATCAACTCGTGCGCCATTACTAAGTTTTTTTTAAATCAGAATTTGTTTATTGTTTTTTCAAAACTAGTAATGGCGCACCGTGGGTGTGGTGTGCCATTACTAGTTTAACTACTAATGGCGCACCACCCCCACGGTGCGCCATTACTAACTTGGCCCAAAACGTACCGAATGCACCCCCCCCCCCGGGTGGACCGCCTTTTCAGTTTTAAAAAAAATAAAATAAAATGATGGAAATGTCAAAAAAATAAAAGAAAATATGTTTCCTATGTGATATGTGGTCTAGTTGTTGGGAAAATTTACAAATATGAATTTCGACTTTATTTGCAAAATCTCTCTGAAATTTGTAAAATAGGCATAACTTTTGCATACGAACTCGGATTAAAAAGTTTTTTATATGAAAAATCATCTACTCGAAAAGTTACATCCAAATTTAACTGGGGGAACCTTGTTAAACATTTTCAAAATCCCCTAAAACCTAACAGAAAAAAAGTTATGGTGCTTTTAAGATCTGGAGGGAAAAAATTCAAAAAATTTCAAACTTACTAGTGGCGCACCGTATGCTAGGTGCGCCACTAGTAACAGAAAAAAAATTGGTTTCGAAAAAAAATTGAATTATTTTTCAAAATATGATACGTAATATGACCGGGAAGTTTGAAATATCTTTCCAAAATTTCATCATACTCATGAACATGAACAAAGTCCTAGACATCAGCATGGTTTAATAGGATTGATATGATAGATATATCAACAAGTGCTTGTGAAGTGAGGTGGTGCTGGGGTTGGATAGAACTATGAAGTTAAGCATGCTTGGGCTGGAGTAGTGTGAGGATGGGTGACCTTTCGGGAAGTTTGACCACAGAGTGCGATTTAATCTAAGATTAGTCATATTGACTCGAGATTAAGCCATAGTGACCCGAGATTAAGAAAAAAAATAAAAAAATCAATTTTTTTAAAAAAAATTGAAAAAATTTGAAAAAAATGATTACTAATGGCGCACCAGTGGTGCGCCATTAGTAAAAAAATACTAGTGGCGTGATACTAATGGCGCATCAGTAGTGTGCCATTAGTACGCAAAACTGGTGCGCCATTAGTAGGCCTTTTCCTAGTAGTGCCAGCAGCCGGAGTTTGGGAGGCGGCGATGTTTGTGTGCCTGGTAACGGGCCACACGTCGCCAAATCCAAAGGCGAAGCCAAGTCCTTCGCGGGCGGAGTGGGGCCTTCCAAGGTCATCGCCGCCCCGCCCGAAGGCGACGCGAGGGCCTCCAAGACTCCCACGCCGGCGTCAATAGCATGCTCCTCCCAGGCAGCGCGCGACGAACGGCGTAGTCACGCCGAAGACCCCGGGCGTCGCCGCGGGAAGAGCCCCGAGCGCCACTCCCGGGACGTAGAAGACCTGCCCACTCGCCGAGGCGCTGGCGAAAGCGGCATGCGACCGCGGGGTCATGATAGAGCTCCTTCTGACATGGTCAGAAGTCGAAGCGCGTCGCGATTCATGCAGGTTTCGCTGCCACCGACGCCAGCAGAGGCCCTGGCGCGCGCAGTTGCTCCTCAATTTCCCTCCCACTACGGGAAACTCGACGAATGGAGAGCCACTATCCGGAGCCTTGTTGCGGTGGCCAACAAAGACGAACCAAATCCGGTGAGGCCCCCGGGTCGACGCTCCGATGGAGTCCTACGGACCAGTGGCGGAAAAGCCGGCGGCGCCGCGACCACGGTGCATTCACCTCTTCCCCATCCGGTACCGCGGACGCCGGCTCGTCGCGATGTCACGGGCGACGCCATCTCCATAGCATCGTCTGACCCGCGGACCCACTGTGATCAGCACCAAGTTCTTCGGGAACGAGCCCATGAAGACGCTCGAACCACTATCGAGCGCCGGCGCGGAGCGCGCCACCAGCCAGACAGGCGATCAGGGCCTCCTGTGAACCACCCGGCCCCGGAGAGCCCTGGAGGCCGACCTTACGAGATAGGCTGTCTGGCTTTTACCCACGAGCTGCGGCAGTTCCAGTGGCCCACTCACCGCACCTTCAAACCCGACGTTGGCGAAAAGTACAGCGGCAAGACTCACCCGTCTGAGTTCCTCAGCATCTACACCATTGCGATGCAAGCCGCCGGAGCCCGCGGCGATAAGGTGCTCGCGAATTACTTTCCATTGGCTCTTAAACCCAACGCCATGTCGTGGTTGATGCACTTGCCGGTAGACTCTATTTCATCCTGGTCGGATTTGTGCCATGAGTTCGTGGGTGCCTTTACTGGGGGTCACCAAGCCCATGGCCAAGCAAGCGACCTGCATGTTATTCCCCAGAAGGGAGGCGAGAGTCTGCGCAAGTATATACAAAGGTTCAGCCGGGTATAGTACAATATCCCTGATGTTCACCCTGCCGCCATCATCAGCGCGTTCCATCAGAATGTGCGTAACCGCAAGATGCGCGAAGAATTGGCAATGAACAAGGTGAAAGATGTGGCAGAACTCTATGTTCTTGCTGACAAATGTGCCCGGGCTGAAGAGGGAAGGAAGTACCCCGGTGAAGATGCCGGCATGGAAACCGACTCCTCGGAAGAGGATACTGCCGCCCCGACGAAGAAAGGCCGGCGCCACAACAAGAAGCGGAAAGGTAAAGTTGTGCTTGCTATCGAGGGATCTGGCGACTCCGGCTCCGCCAAGAAAACCAAGGCAGATGACCCCAGCAAGGAAATTGCCGGATGTGTCGCCTGCCGGGCCTTGGCGACTGCCGAGAAGCCAGGAAACTCCGACAAGTAATACTGCAATATCCATCGCACCAAAGGCCATGATCTCCAGAACTGCCGACAGGTTGAGCTCCTTGCTGTGAAGCAGAGGGCTGAATATGAGAGGCGGGACAAGAAGAAAGGCCAGGACGGTGCTCAGGGGTCCGGTAAGCAGCATGACGGCCAGGCGGGGCGTCGCGGCAAAGATAAACAGCGGGAGAGGCCCGCCCGGGGCCGTGACAAAAAGCCAGAAGATGATGATCACGAAGAGGATGACGAGTCTGGCGACCAAGGATTTCAGAAAGCTACAGAGGCCATGTGCGTCGATGGCGGCGCCTTGCTGCATACCTCTCACCGCCAGCTTAAAGAGTGGGCGCGTGAGATTACAGCGGCGGAACCGTCGTTTGATGCCCAAAGGCCACTGCGTGGTCCAGCACACCTATCATTTTTGACACTGAGGACCACCCTGATCGCACTACTGCAGTCGGGTGCTTGCCATTGTTGGTTTCACCAACAATACGCAACCTCAAGGTGACAAAGATGCTAGTCGATGGCGGGGCCGGTCTGAACCTAATCTCGCCTGTCGTGATCGAGAAACTGCAGATTCCTGATGAAGACCTCGAAGAGACGGGCACGTTTCAAGGGGTCAACCCGGGAATAAGCCAACCTAAGGAAAAGGTCACATTGTCCGTGACTTTTGGGAGCGATCTGAACTACAGGACAGAAAGGGTTGTGTTCGACGTTGCCAAGATCCCCTTGCCTTACAACGGGATCCTTGGCCGCCCAGCGCTGGCCAAGTTCATGGCGCGTCACATTACGCCTAAAACACTCTGAAGATGCCGGGGCCTGTGACGATCATCACCGTCCCATCAGACAAGAAGGATGCGCTAATTTGCGCTGACCAACTCTATCAACAAGCAGTTGTAGCAGCCGCCACTGCCAAGGCGCTTGCTCCTGCCGCTGGAGCCCCGGGAAGGCAAAAGAAGAAGACCGGTGAGACCTCAGGCACCCACTCCGGCAAGCGCACCTCTTCGGAGTGTAGCGCTCCCATCGAGGACGTGCCAGAGAGCTCCGCCGACAGAAACAAGAAGTCCAGAGCCACACCGCCGGGAACCAAGAAGGTTTCTGTCAAGGGGGGCGGCACGGGAGGAGCTTTTACCATAAGCTCCACCCTTGACGACAAATAGGAAGATGTGCTCGTCACCTTCCTGCGGGCGAATGTCGATGTGTTTGCCTGGCAAGCATCCGACATCCCCGGTGTTCCCAAGAAGGTGATTGAGCACCACCTTGATGTCTGTCCTCATGCGCGGCCCGTCAAGCAGAAGGTCATAAAGCAAGCTTTGGAGCGACAAGAGTTCATCACAGGGGAGATCCAGAAATTGGAAGCAGCGGGTTTGGTAAGAGGAGTGCTCCATCCAACGTGGTTGGCCAATCCAGTGGTAGTGCGCAAGGCAAATGAGAAGTGGAGGTTGTGTATTGATTACACAAATATTAATAAGGCTTGTCCCAATGACCCCTTCCTGTTGCCGTGCATCACCCAGATTGTTGACTCCACAGCTGGGTGTGATCTGTTGTCATTCCTCGATGCCTACTCCGGCTACCACCAGATCTTCATGGCAAGGGAAGATGAAGAGAAAACGGCATTCATCACCCCGTGTGGTACGTATTGCTTTATACGGATGCCTTTTGGGTTGAAGAGTGCTGGTTCAACGTTTGTAAGGGCGGTCCAGATTGGTTTTGAACCCCATCTCCATAGAAATATGGAAGCCTATATGGATGATATAGTGGTCAAAACCAAGAACAGGGCAACCCTCGTATCAGATTTACAAGAAACATTTGCAAATCTACGCAAGATCAATCTCAAGCTGAACCCTGAGAAGTGCATCTTCGGCGTCCCGTCTGGCAAGCTTCTCGGGTTCTTTGTGTCACAGCATGGGATAGAGGCATTTCCGGACAAGATCAAAGCTATAGAGCGGATTGAAGCGCCCAAGCGAGTCAAGGATGTGCGTCGGCTTGCCGGTTGCGTTGCCGCCATGGGCAGGTTCATCTCCAAGTCCGCCGAGCGCGCCCTTCCCTTTTTCGAGGTTTTGAAAAAGGCGGGCCCGATGGAGCGGACACCAGAAGCCGAAGCAGCATTGGAATATTTGAAGAGCAGCGACGGAGCCTGATGCCACCGATGCCAAGACGACGCAGCCGGTTGGAGTGCCGTCAAGGAAGAAGATGATGCAGCACCCAGTCTACTTTGTTAGCTCCCTTCTGCAGGGGGCTAGATCAAGGTACTCCGGTGTGCAGAAACTGCTCTTCGGCCTTCTTATGGCCTCGAGGACCGGGGTTCCCTCTCTCCATGACGGATGGAAAGGAGGAGCAGAAGCTGAAGGAAGAAGAAGATGAAGGAATGCAGGACGCCATCCCCCCCTCCCGCTCTTTATAAAGGATCGGGGTTGGGGCTGGGCCGCCCCGCTCGGCCAATCAAGACACGGGAGGCGCAGGGAGCCAGGGCCGACCCGCTGCCCTAACCAGCGACGGTCCGGTTTCCTGCCTCCACCGTTTGCCACCCCAAGCGCATGGGAGACACGTGGCGGATGTTCAGAACCGAGGGGACGGGTGAGACGACCTCTCCCCACCCCGTGATCGTGGGGAGTGGACGCCTCGAGGACCGTGCCTCGGCCCCATTTTGTAAATGGGCCACGCCTCCACGCCTCCCTCCGTTTATGGCGAAGGCGCGAACCGCCCCCTTTACTACGACGTGACGCATGCCTGCGGGAACCAACCTCATGCATGTCGCCCACGTCACACGCGCCTCCCCACGCCGCGCCACACGCGGGAGTCATGGGAAGCGCAGCGTGTGAAGAATCTTACCGTGGTAAAAACCGCCCCGCCTGCCCGCGCACCGTTTTTGGGCCTAGCCCAAACAACGCGTTGCGCTTATGTGTGGCCCAGGCCCAGGGGCGCCTGTCGGTGTACAAAAAGAGGGGTACACTTTTTGTACCCCTATAACTGTGCACGGGCAGTCTGAGCCACGGGCACCTCCACACCGAGTAAGGCAAGGGAGGTGAGCCAGGGTAAGACCGAAGCTTGAGAGAACCACGATGCCAAGACCAAGACCACAAAGGACAAAGGGGACGAAGCGGACTCCCCTGGCAAGATCCTTGCCGGGAGACAGTTCTAGCAGCCCCGGCGAGACCCTTGCCGCGGCGACTCGTCCCGCGCCTACGGAGTGAATCACCCTTGAGTCCACTACCCCCAAAGGGCAAGGATTCGGGAGACATCCCCGTGGCGACATGCAGATCTTCGTGAAGACATTCAAGACCGGATATGCACTAAGGAGACAACAACCCTTCGCGGGATCCCAGCCAAGGAAGACCACAAGGCCTTCGGCAAGTGCCTTGCCGGGGATGACAACAAGCGCCTCGGCAAGACCCTTGCCGGGGCCCCGGCAAGGCCCTTGCCAAGGACACCCACAAGGCCACCATCAGGCCCACGCTGACTGAGCCTCCACCACCGCATGCATGCAGCTGCCGACCCAACCAGCTGGGTAGGCACCTGCGTGGCGGCATGCGGATCTTCGTGAAGACCCACCACCGCGCCACCTCAGCTGCCTGCCTACCTACGTGGCATCGCAGGCGTCGCTGGCCAGGGCGCGTGTCGACGCAAGAAGGAGCGATGACGACGGACAAGGCAGATCTCTCCCCCATCCCCGATAAAGCAAGGACACCTAAGCAGGACGCATTAAATGCGCCTTGTCATGTAATGCGATGGATAACCTCGCATCACAGTTCCCTTTCCACCTCCTGTGTGCCACCGTGGCCACCCCTTTTCCTATAAAAGGAGGCCCGAGGTGACCAGGAGAGGGATTCGGCATTTTTGGAGCTCCTCACGCCCCATAGCTAGCTCAAGAACACAAATACACGATCCACCAAAGCAGGAGTAGGTTTTTACGTATCCTTGCGGCCCGAACCTGGATAAACAAACTGTGTGCTACCTGTTAGATCCGCTCTTCCCACGACCCCGCGCCCCGCTAACCGTAGTAGGGATTCTCGTGATCCCATAGGTGTCGTTCCTCAGCACCGACAGCGCTGTATAAACAGTGACGGATGGAGTAGTATGAGCGGATTCAAAGAAGAGCGTATTGATGGTTGCTTCTTCAGAGCAACTTATAGTGGGAAAGGTGGGGCTTATGATTTGATTGCTCATTACTCACTATTAATGCGGCGCAACGACCGGGCTGAGTCTCCCATGCGGTTGTGCACTACCCCCTCGGTTCTTAATTATACTCCGGAGTATTTGTCTTTCTAGAGATTTCAACGAGTGACTAATCAAATATTTGTCTTTTTAGAGATTTCAAATGGACTGGCACATATGGATGTATATAGACATATTTTAGAGTGTAGATTCACTCATTTTGCTCCGTATGTAGTCACTTGTTGAAATCTCTAGAAAGATGAATAGAATATTTAGGAACGGAGGGAGTACACATACGAAGCAAAATGAGTGAATCTACACTCCAAAATATGCCCGTTTGAAATTTGTAAAAAGACAAATATTTAGGAACGAATGAGTATAATTTTGTGCATGGCACATGGACCCGGATGATGAAGAGGCTTCTGGCAATGCTATCAAGCTTCCATCGTTTGTTTACATAATTAACGTACTATACAAATAAGTTTCCAGCAACATGAAATTGTACAATGGTGTGAGCTTTCAGCTTTTATTTCGCGTGTCTTGCCATTGATGCTCTTCGGAAACAATAAAAAACTAACTTCCTTGCTAATGCATGTCAATTATTAGCAGATCAGAGCTAATAATTACATCACAACTGAAGACAGAGTTGTGAGAAGGTGTTAAATTAAAATTGATCCATGCTTTCATTGGCAGCAATGTCCCCCCAGCTCTGTCTAAATCAACAAGGCATGTTGGGAAAAAAGTAGCTGTCTGGAGCATGCAACATTCCAATCATTTTGTGCAGTTCCACTAAAATAGAGCTGAGCGTCCTTGTTCCAAAGATATTAAGTGTGATTACGATAATAGAGGACTGCTGATGAAACAATAAACACACAAATAGAAGCCTATCACCTTTGCAGTCTCTCTTAAGACTAACTAGTTGGAGAAGATTAGGCCCGGAGTGGGATGAGGAGGATAGAGCAAAACCAATCTCCCTTTGTGCAGTCGCACTGAAATGTAAGGACATTGTCCGTGTGACATTTTAGTACAACCGTACAAAACACTCTTAAGAAAAAAGTGATTTGTGCAGTTCACCAAAAGGTCGCAATAGCAACGAGGTGAAATGGATAGCCCTGTTTGCAAAAAAGAGGTAGAAAGGAGAAAATTACTGGCCAATAACAGTTGATGACACATGCGACAACAAAAAAGAAGCATATTCCTTGTCCTAAGGGAAGATAACAACACGGTTGTGTTTGTCTAAAACGGTGTGAGGACCTGAATGCAATATGGAAAGTACGCCGGACGAGCTACATTTTGGGCAAAGAACTATGGAAGATCCACATGCAGCGACGTGGGAAGACGGGCAGTGGAGCAAGGCCGGAGGGAATACCTAGAGGTCATCGGGATGTAACTAGGTGAGCGGCGGCGGGCGGAATCTGCGAGCAGGTGGCGTAGGCCCTGCCGCGCCGGAGCTTGGTCATAGAGAATGGCGTGTACCACAAATCGGGACGTGCTGCCTCGGCGCCGTCGAACGGAGAAACGATGCACTTCCTCCCTTTCCCCCGGCGGACGGGATGTGGCTGGATCAGTGACCAACGGTGAGATAGAGAGACCACAGCACTCCCTTTCCCCCGGCAGACGGGATGCGGTCGGATCAGTGATCAACGGTGAGAGAGAGAGAGGCCACCACAGCCTTGTGTGAGATACTCTAAAGAGCAACAAACTAGGCAGGCATGCTCCATTGTATATAGTGAGCGGACTACCTTTTTCTCCATAAAAATTGTTTTATATTATGTGTACGTTCCATTGAGCAATATAACTTTATTTAAAAATAACGCGTCAAGTCGAACTTCATTTCGTGCACGCATGGTACATGACCTCCCTAGGTAAACAACCGCTACAGGCATTCAAATTAGCACGTGGGCTGCCATTTTGTAAAGAAATGAGCTCCACCGTGTACCCGCACGGGTGTGGCTGGGCACGAAGCGTGAGTACGTGCACGGTGCACCTATTCTCTTCTTGTATACGTACACCACCTACATGGGGTTGTGTGAGAGAGATACAAACCTAGAGAGATATAATGTGTGGGTTCTTGAGAGTTTTTTTTTGGGGGGGGGTCAATCAAAAAATGTAACATATGCAATGTGTGTGAAATAGAGTCATATAACATATACTCCCTCTGTTCTGAATTACTTGTCTTAGATTTGTCTAGATACGGATGTATTTAGCACTAAAATGAGTCTAGATACATTTGTATCTAGACAAATCCAAGACAAGTAATTTAGAAAGGAGGGAGTATATAGAGGGGGCGATCCACGAGAAGAGAGTGGAGGTATCATCACCTTGAGGTGTCCATAGAATCGAAGAGTGGGATGATGTGTGTGTGTGTGTGTGCGCGCGCGCGCGATCGATAAAGAGTGTCGTCGAATTTGTGTGTGCCCATGTCAAAGATATAGAGTGGCTGGCCTACTGGAACATGAGATGGGACATGTGCAATTTGTCTCTATGGCATCGATACCTACCTGCAGCGCTCAACTATCAGTGTGTGGTGGGGGAAGAGGGAGGCCCAATTAACTATAGAGGTACAATGTCTGGTATATGTGTGGAGGAGGAGAGAGGCCTACCTCATGTATTAAGGAGATCGATCTGCCTCATGTATTAAGGGAGATCGATCGGCATCCATGCATATGTGCAGGAGAGGAATAAGGTTGGGAGAGAGACGGAGCTAGAGTGTTGGAGGGGGTGGTAGTGGAGTTGCTTCTAACAAATGGTGGGATAGGCTTGCTAGACAAACGGAGGGCACGCCCGCAATATCAATAAGAGAGGAGATGGCTGCTTGTTGTCTGTGCACGTGCGTGTGAGAGACGGGTCAGGAGTCATGCACGAATGATGAGGGGTGACGATGTGGCTGTGGTAAGCAGACGTAACTACATAGGAAGATCAATCACCCTTTGTTAGAGAAAGGAGAGACATAACTTGTGAGGTACGTCAATCGATGGAGGGGTAGTTAAAGTCGATCTAGGTATATGTTGGGAGATCGATCGGTATACATGCATGTGTGTGTTAGAAGCAAATGAGGCACGAGGAGAAGGATAGAGAGAGAGGGATGCATTTAGGAGGTGGTACGAGAGGCATACTATATCGAGGGGGAGGAGTGTGCGAGTACGAGAACAATGAAAAGAGTGGTGGGAGTGAGGCATGGACGGTGACAAGAGAAGAGGGGAAGCTTGTGTTTGTGCTAGGCACACCTGGCTAGAGAGGCATATCGACCGATGTGTGCCGTAAAGAAGGAGCTAGGGGGCCTACACACACCGTGGGTGAACGACCTAAAGTGAAAAGACGAATTTGTGCGATGGAGCTAGAGAATGCTGAGGGAGGGTGAGAGGGATGCGGGCGTGTGCATGCACAAGAGAAGTTAGCGCTAGCTACAAAGATAAGTGGGTTGTGTGGGTGTAAAAGACGAATAGAGATCATATATACTTCATTATAAAAAGTGAATTCAGATATTTGAAGAATTTATCATAGTGTTTCAAACCGACGCATGTGTGAATATATATAATGGTGATACACATGGTGTGGTTATGAACATGTTATACTACATTTAATATATTTTATCTCTACTCTTATAAAAAATAGAGTTGTTGATGATGGTGTGCCTGCCATCCTGCATTATAGGCCGTCCGATTTATATCTGGCGGATAGCAAGGAAACTATGATGGTTGAAGTTGGCAACAATCATGATTGTAGATTCTTATTGAAATAGAGAAACGAATTCAAATTTAGTTCGAATTGCAGCAGTAGTCTAGACATTTCGAATGCACTAAAATGTTGGTATGAGTAGGTTACATGCATTATACAGCAAGCGAAAAAATTTAATCAGACATAACATGGATTCATACTCCCTCCTTCCATCTATATAGGGCGTAATGAGATTTTTAAGACCGCCTTTGACTATTGACAAGATTAATAGTACATGACATGCACAATGTAAAAATTATATCATTGAAAGAACCTTTCATAGACGAATTTAATGGTGTGCTTTGTGTAAGTTGCATGTCATATATCATTGCTCTAATATTTGGTCAAAGTTAGCATCGAAAAACGCATTAGGCCCTATATAGATGGAAGGAGGGAGTAGCTTTGAATAGCATTTGTATAGTAAAACGGGGCAAGACTCTCTCTTTGTGTGGTGTGAATAGTTTTATTTTTTTCGTTTTCTTTTTGGTTGAGGGAAGTGCGTATTGATTTGGTACGTACAAGTACAATATTACTACCCGTTAGCCTTGTCCCTAAAATTCAACCGGCGTCTTGTTATATCCCGAAATTCAGATATCGTACTCCCAAAACTGGCGCCTTCACAACCGGCGCCTTGCTATCCTGTAATTACAACGCGCGCGAAAACTCCCTCCGGCTGCCAAATCCCGACACGCGAAATCCCCCTTCTAACCCTGAGCCGAAAGGGCCACTAGTTCAAATCGGTGGGGGGTACTTTTGTAACACACCCTACATTTTGGACAAGCACGTCCCTATGGCATGCTTCACCCCCTCCCATCACCCCCTTTTCGCCATTCGAAATCCCAGGCCGCCATAACCTCTCTGCTCCAGCCACGAAACCCCACCCTCCTCCGTCCGCCACATCACCGCTGCCCAGTCGGAGCCTCTTCCCCGACGACGTCGTCCACCGCAATAGCTCGTCGTCCCTCGTCCACCTTCCCGGATGAGGAACCGTCGTCCATCTCACTGTCCTGTCGGTTCAGCCGCCCCGTCCTCCACCTCCAAGTAGCTGCTCCGATGATCGCCTCGTCTATCATGGCTGCTCCATCCCCACAGCGCCGCCTTAACCTGCTCCACCGGAACCGTCAAGAAGAAGGTCATAAAGCAAGCTTTGGAGCGACAAGAGTTCATCACAGGGGAGATCCAGAAATTGGAAGCAGCGGGTTTGGTAAGAGGAGTGCTCCATCCAACGTGGTTGGCCAATCCAGTGGTAGTGCGCAAGGCAAATGAGAAGTGGAGGTTGTGTATTGATTACACAAATATTAATAAGGCTTGTCCCAATGACCCCTTCCTGTTGCCGTGCATCACCCAGATTGTTGACTCCACAGCTGGGTGTGATCTGTTGTCATTCCTCGATGCCTACTCCGGCTACCACCAGATCTTCATGGCAAGGGAAGATGAAGAGAAAACGGCATTCATCACCCCGTGTGGTACGTATTGCTTTATACGGATGCCTTTTGGGTTGAAGAGTGCTGGTTCAACGTTTGTAAGGGCGGTCCAGATTGGTTTTGAACCCCATCTCCATAGAAATATGGAAGCCTATATGGATGATATAGTGGTCAAAACCAAGAACAGGGCAACCCTCGTATCAGATTTACAAGAAACATTTGCAAATCTACGCAAGATCAATCTCAAGCTGAACCCTGAGAAGTGCATCTTCGGCGTCCCGTCTGGCAAGCTTCTCGGGTTCTTTGTGTCACAGCATGGGATAGAGGCATTTCCGGACAAGATCAAAGCTATAGAGCGGATTGAAGCGCCCAAGCGAGTCAAGGATGTGCGTCGGCTTGCCGGTTGCGTTGCCGCCATGGGCAGGTTCATCTCCAAGTCCGCCGAGCGCGCCCTTCCCTTTTTCGAGGTTTTGAAAAAGGCGGGCCCGATGGAGCGGACACCAGAAGCCGAAGCAGCATTGGAATATTTGAAGAGCAGCGACGGAGCCTGATGCCACCGATGCCAAGACGACGCAGCCGGTTGGAGTGCCGTCAAGGAAGAAGATGATGCAGCACCCAGTCTACTTTGTTAGCTCCCTTCTGCAGGGGGCTAGATCAAGGTACTCCGGTGTGCAGAAACTGCTCTTCGGCCTTCTTATGGCCTCGAGGACCGGGGTTCCCTCTCTCCATGACGGATGGAAAGGAGGAGCAGAAGCTGAAGGAAGAAGAAGATGAAGGAATGCAGGACGCCATCCCCCCCTCCCGCTCTTTATAAAGGATCGGGGTTGGGGCTGGGCCGCCCCGCTCGGCCAATCAAGACACGGGAGGCGCAGGGAGCCAGGGCCGACCCGCTGCCCTAACCAGCGACGGTCCAGTTTCCTGCCTCCACCGTTTGCCACCCCAAGCGCATGGGAGACACGTGGCGGATGTTCAGAACTGAGGGGACGGGTGAGACGACCTCTCCCCACCCCGTGATCGTGGGGAGTGGACGCCTCGAGGACCGTGCCTCGGCCCCATTCTGTAAATGGGCCACGCCTCCACGCCTCCCTCCGTTTATGGCGAAGGCGCGAACCGCCCCCTTTACTACGACGTGACGCATGCCTGCGGGAACCAACCTCATGCATGTCGCCCACGTCACACGCGCCTCCCCACGCCGCGCCACACGCGGGAGTCATGGGAAGCGCAGCGTGTGAAGAATCTTACCGCGGTAAAAACCGCCCCGCCTGCCCGCGCACCGTTTTTGGGCCTAGCCCAAACAACGCGTTGCGCTTATGTGTGGCCCAGGCCCAGGGGCGCCTGTCGGTGTACAAAAAGAGGGGTACACTTTTTGTACCCCTATAACTGTGCACGGGCAGTCTGAGCCACGGGCACCTCCACACCGAGTAAGGCAAGGGAGGTGAGCCAGGGTAAGACCGAAGCTTGAGAGAACCACGATGCCAAGACCAAGACCACAAAGGACAAAGGGGACGAAGCGGACTCCCCTGGCAAGATCCTTGCCGGGAGACAGTTCTAGCAGCCCTGGCGAGACCCTTGCCGCGGCGACTCGTCCCGCGCCTACGGAGTGAATCACCCTTGAGTCCACTACCCCCAAAGGGCAAGGATTCGGGAGACATCCCCGTGGCGACATGCAGATCTTCGTGAAGACATTCAAGACCGGATATGCACTAAGGAGACAACAACCCTTCGCGGGATCCCAGCCAAGGAAGACCACAAGGCCTTCGGCAAGTGCCTTGCCGGGGATGACAACAAGCGCCTCGGCAAGACCCTTGCCGGGGCCCCGGCAAGGCCCTTGCCAAGGACACCCACAAGGCCACCATCAGGCCCACGCTGACTGAGCCTCCACCACCGCATGCATGCAGCTGCCGACCCAACCAGCTGGGTAGGCACCTGCGTGGCGGCATGCGGATCTTCGTGAAGACCCACCACCGCGCCACCTCAGCTGCCTGCCTACCTACGTGGCATCGCAGGCGTCGCTGGCCAGGGCGCGTGTCGACGCAAGAAGGAGCGGTGACGACGGACAAGGCAGATCTCTCCCCCATCCCCGATAAAGCAAGGACACCTAAGCAGGACGCATTAAATGCGCCTTGTCATGTAATGCGAGGGATAACCTCGCATCACAGTTCCCTTTCCACCTCCTGTGTGCCACCGTGGCCACCCCTTTTCCTATAAAAGGAGGCCCGAGGTGACCAGGAGAGGGATTCGGCATTTTTGGAGCTCCTCACGCCCCATAGCTAGCTCAAGAACACAAATACACGATCCACCAAAGCAGGAGTAGGTTTTTACGTATCCTTGCGGCCCGAACCTGGATAAACAAACTGTGTGCTACCTGTTAGATCCGCTCTTCCCACGACCCCGCGCCCCGCTAACCGTAGTAGGGATTCTCGTGATCCCATAGGTGTCGTTCCTCAGCACCGACAGCGCTGTATAAACAGTGACGGATGGAGTAGTATGAGCGGATTCAAAGAAGAGCGTATTGATGGTTGCTTCTTCAGAGCAACTTATAGTGGGAAAGGTGGGGCTTATGATTTGATTGCTCATTACTCACTATTAATGCGGCGCAACGACCGGGCTGAGTCTCCCATGCGGTTGTGCACTACCCCCTCGGTTCTTAATTATACTCCGGAGTATTTGTCTTTCTAGAGATTTCAACGAGTGACTAATCAAATATTTGTCTTTTTAGAGATTTCAAATGGACTGGCACATATGGATGTATATAGACATATTTTAGAGTGTAGATTCACTCATTTTGCTCCGTATGTAGTCACTTGTTGAAATCTCTAGAAAGATGAATAGAATATTTAGGAACGGAGGGAGTACACATACGAAGCAAAATGAGTGAATCTACACTCCAAAATATGCCCGTTTGAAATTTGTAAAAAGACAAATATTTAGGAACGAATGAGTATAATTTTGTGCATGGCACATGGACCCGGATGATGAAGAGGCTTCTGGCAATGCTATCAAGCTTCCATCGTTTGTTTACATAATTAACGTACTATACAAATAAGTTTCCAGCAACATGAAATTGTACAATGGTGTGAGCTTTCAGCTTTTATTTCGCGTGTCTTGCCATTGATGCTCTTCGGAAACAATAAAAAACTAACTTCCTTGCTAATGCATGTCAATTATTAGCAGATCAGAGCTAATAATTACATCACAACTGAAGACAGAGTTGTGAGAAGGTGTTAAATTAAAATTGATCCATGCTTTCATTGGCAGCAATGTCCCCCCAGCTCTGTCTAAATCAACAAGGCATGTTGGGAAAAAAGTAGCTGTCTGGAGCATGCAACATTCCAATCATTTTGTGCAGTTCCACTAAAATAGAGCTGAGCGTCCTTGTTCCAAAGATATTAAGTGTGATTACGATAATAGAGGACTGCTGATGAAACAATAAACACACAAATAGAAGCCTATCACCTTTGCAGTCTCTCTTAAGACTAACTAGTTGGAGAAGATTAGGCCCGGAGTGGGATGAGGAGGATAGAGCAAAACCAATCTCCCTTTGTGCAGTCGCACTGAAATGTAAGGACATTGTCCGTGTGACATTTTAGTACAACCGTACAAAACACTCTTAAGAAAAAAGTGATTTGTGCAGTTCACCAAAAGGTCGCAATAGCAACGAGGTGAAATGGATAGCCCTGTTTGCAAAAAAGAGGTAGAAAGGAGAAAATTACTGGCCAATAACAGTTGATGACACATGCGACAACAAAAAAGAAGCATATTCCTTGTCCTAAGGGAAGATAACAACACGGTTGTGTTTGTCTAAAACGGTGTGAGGACCTGAATGCAATATGGAAAGTACGCCGGACGAGCTACATTTTGGGCAAAGAACTATGGAAGATCCACATGCAGCGACGTGGGAAGACGGGCAGTGGAGCAAGGCCGGAGGGAATACCTAGAGGTCATCGGGATGTAACTAGGTGAGCGGCGGCGGGCGGAATCTGCGAGCAGGTGGCGTAGGCCCTGCCGCGCCGGAGCTTGGTCATAGAGAATGGCGTGTACCACAAATCGGGACGTGCTGCCTCGGCGCCGTCGAACGGAGAAACGATGCACTTCCTCCCTTTCCCCCGGCGGACGGGATGTGGCTGGATCAGTGACCAACGGTGAGATAGAGAGACCACAGCACTCCCTTTCCCCCGGCAGACGGGATGCGGTCGGATCAGTGATCAACGGTGAGAGAGAGAGAGGCCACCACAGCCTTGTGTGAGATACTCTAAAGAGCAACAAACTAGGCAGGCATGCTCCATTGTATATAGTGAGCGGACTACCTTTTTCTCCATAAAAATTGTTTTATATTATGTGTACGTTCCATTGAGCAATATAACTTTATTTAAAAATAACGCGTCAAGTCGAACTTCATTTCGTGCACGCATGGTACATGACCTCCCTAGGTAAACAACCGCTACAGGCATTCAAATTAGCACGTGGGCTGCCATTTTGTAAAGAAATGAGCTCCACCGTGTACCCGCACGGGTGTGGCTGGGCACGAAGCGTGAGTACGTGCACGGTGCACCTATTCTCTTCTTGTATACGTACACCACCTACATGGGGTTGTGTGAGAGAGATACAAACCTAGAGAGATATAATGTGTGGGTTCTTGAGAGTTTTTTTTTGGGGGGGGGTCAATCAAAAAATGTAACATATGCAATGTGTGTGAAATAGAGTCATATAACATATACTCCCTCTGTTCTGAATTACTTGTCTTAGATTTGTCTAGATACGGATGTATTTAGCACTAAAATGAGTCTAGATACATTTGTATCTAGACAAATCCAAGACAAGTAATTTAGAAAGGAGGGAGTATATAGAGGGGGCGATCCACGAGAAGAGAGTGGAGGTATCATCACCTTGAGGTGTCCATAGAATCGAAGAGTGGGATGATGTGTGTGTGTGTGTGTG
>NC_057803.1:439288046-439289186 GCF_018294505.1 Triticum aestivum | reverse complement strand
GCGCGCGCGCGATCGATAAAGAGTGTCGTCGAATTTGTGTGTGCCCATGTCAAAGATATAGAGTGGCTGGCCTACTGGAACATGAGATGGGACATGTGCAATTTGTCTCTATGGCATCGATACCTACCTGCAGCGCTCAACTATCAGTGTGTGGTGGGGGAAGAGGGAGGCCCAATTAACTATAGAGGTACAATGTCTGGTATATGTGTGGAGGAGGAGAGAGGCCTACCTCATGTATTAAGGAGATCGATCTGCCTCATGTATTAAGGGAGATCGATCGGCATCCATGCATATGTGCAGGAGAGGAATAAGGTTGGGAGAGAGACGGAGCTAGAGTGTTGGAGGGGGTGGTAGTGGAGTTGCTTCTAACAAATGGTGGGATAGGCTTGCTAGACAAACGGAGGGCACGCCCGCAATATCAATAAGAGAGGAGATGGCTGCTTGTTGTCTGTGCACGTGCGTGTGAGAGACGGGTCAGGAGTCATGCACGAATGATGAGGGGTGACGATGTGGCTGTGGTAAGCAGACGTAACTACATAGGAAGATCAATCACCCTTTGTTAGAGAAAGGAGAGACATAACTTGTGAGGTACGTCAATCGATGGAGGGGTAGTTAAAGTCGATCTAGGTATATGTTGGGAGATCGATCGGTATACATGCATGTGTGTGTTAGAAGCAAATGAGGCACGAGGAGAAGGATAGAGAGAGAGGGATGCATTTAGGAGGTGGTACGAGAGGCATACTATATCGAGGGGGAGGAGTGTGCGAGTACGAGAACAATGAAAAGAGTGGTGGGAGTGAGGCATGGACGGTGACAAGAGAAGAGGGGAAGCTTGTGTTTGTGCTAGGCACACCTGGCTAGAGAGGCATATCGACCGATGTGTGCCGTAAAGAAGGAGCTAGGGGGCCTACACACACCGTGGGTGAACGACCTAAAGTGAAAAGACGAATTTGTGCGATGGAGCTAGAGAATGCTGAGGGAGGGTGAGAGGGATGCGGGCGTGTGCATGCACAAGAGAAGTTAGCGCTAGCTACAAAGATAAGTGGGTTGTGTGGGTGTAAAAGACGAATAGAGATCATATATACTTCATTATAAAAAGTGAATTCAGATATTTGAAGAATTTATCATAGTGTTTCAAAC